>NW_007247331.1:92142-186753 GCF_000164805.1 Carlito syrichta
GTCCAGCAGGTCGAGGCTGCGGTGGCTGGAAGCGGCCACTGCACTCCAGTCTGGGTGATCGAGTGAGACTCCAACTCAAAAAAAAATTAAAAGCCGTGCGTGGTGGCTCACGCCTGTAATCCCTCCTGTTTGGAAGGTGGAGGCGAAAGGATTGCCTGAGCTCAGGGGTTTCAGACCAGCCTGAGCAGCATGGTGAGACCTTGTCTCTACAATAAATAAAAAAATTAGCTGGGGCGTGGTGGCGCACGCCTGCAGTTCCAGCTATTTGGAAGACTGAGGCAGAAGGCTCGCCTGAGCCCAGCTTGCGAGGCTGCGGCGGCCCTGAGCGTGCCACTGCATTCCAGCCTGGGCGAAAGAGTAAGACTCTGACTAAAAAAAAAAAAAAAAAAAATTGTTTAAAATAATATAGACGGGGTCTCACTTTGTTGCCCAGTCTGCTCTCGAGCTCCTTGGCTCAAGCAATCCTCTCGTCTTGGCCTCCCAAAGTGCTGGGATTAAAGGCGTGAGCCACGGATCCCTGCCTGGATTAATTTAACAACACCTAGAGTTTAGGCAGGTGAGCAGTCAGCAGCATACTTAGCACGTGACTTTCTATTAAAAAACAACAACAGAACAACGCTTTTTTGAAAAAAAAAAAAATTATCTCTTCACCAGCTCTCTGCGTCAAGCCTTCCCTCTCCCTCTCTCCGCAGACACTTCAGCCGGCGCTTCCCGCAGCCTTCCCAGGTCCTGCCTTCCCCGCCCAGCGCTGGGCGTGGCTTCGTGGCTCGCAGGTGAAGCCGCGGCGTGGGACTACAACTCCCAGCATGCTCCGCGACGGGCGGATCACGTGAGCGCCCGGAAACCCTGGCCGCGCCTCCTGGGTGAGGTGGCGCCGGGGGCGGCGAGCGGCGCGGTGGAGCGGACCCGACGCGCGGAGCGGCAGCCTGGAACGCGGCCACCACCGCGAGTCTAGGGTGCGCGAGAGACCCTTGCGGAGTCGGGGCCAGGTCCGAGGGCTTCCGGGGGACGGGGGCGCGACGCGGAGGGCGCGGTGGTGGCAGCTGGAGAGTGGGATGCCGGGGCAGGGTCGACCGGTCGCTCGCTCCCCTCCAGCCCTCCCCGGGCCTCGGTCCTCGGCGTGGCCGCCCTGCGCTGCGAGGTCTGGGAGCGGCCGGCGAGGACCGCGGGGGAGGCGATCGGGGGAGGGGCAGGGCCCGCTGGAGACCCCGCCGCCCACGCGGCGCGCTTTTGTGCCCCTCTCCCGCGCCTGAAACTGCTGGATATTGACTGCACCGCCGAAGGGCTTGTGGCGGAGGCCAGGTGAGGGGATGCTTTTCCCCGAGGGAGGGAACCCCTGTGGAAAGGATGTACAGAGGTCAGAGAGGGGGAGTGAACTTGGTGGAGTAATTGGTTTGGCTTTTTGGTGAAACAAAACCGTGATCTCAGGAGAGGAATCTGGGCACGTTACCTGTTCGTCTTTCCCTCGCTGTTATTCGCAGTGTGTTCTGTTTGTTTTGGGTTTTGACCGGGTTTATGGAACTGTGTCTGCGGTTTTTGGTGTTTTCCTGAAATGCGGGATTGTAGGCCATCTCTTGGTAACTTTCCCTGAAAAGTTTAAAGGGAGGAGGATTAGAATAGCTCCTGGGGTGAGCACAGTCTGACTCTTAATTGCTGCCTTCTTTGTCCACGTCCACTGCTTTCTTTTACCTTTACACAAATTTTTATAAAATCGTGCTTGTTGAAGGGAACACCTCGGCCTCCCAAAGTGCTGGGATTATAGGCATGAGCCACCTTGCCCGGCCAAATTCGTTCTTTTCTTTCTTTCTTTTTTTTTTGAGTCGGAGTCTCACTCTGTCACCCAGACTGGAGTGCAGTTGCTGCTCCCGGCCACCGCAGCCTCGACCTGCTGGGCTCCGGCGATTCTTCCGCCTCAGCCTTCTAAGTAGCTGGAGCTACAGGCGCGCGCTACCACACCCAGCTAATTTTTTTTTTATTTATTGTAGAGGTGAGGTCTCGTCAAGTTGCCCAGGCGGGTCTCGAACCCGCGGGCTCAGGCAATCCACTCACCTCAGCCTCCCAAAGCGCGGGATTACAGACTGAGCCACCGAGCCTGGCTTCGTTCTTTTCAACTTGTTGGATGTTTCCTGTACACTAGGCTGTATACTAGGTTGGATATTTCCTGTATACTACATTTCCTGTATACTAAGAGCTCCATATAATGATCTCATTTACTCTTTCCGTGAGAAAACTGAGGCCCAAAGAAGTTAAATAAGTTGAGGGTCTTGTATTCCAGCTAGAATTCTGATGCCTCTTTGAGGTCCACACCTGGCTGTTCCCTGAATTACACCATGCTTGTTTCTCTTTGATTTCCAGTCTCTGCATAGGAAAATGATCCCAAAACAATACCTGCATAAAAGTAAAGTCAGTGCAATATCTGGTTGCTCTCCTGGTGTCAGGATCAAGAGTGTTGTTCGTTGTTTAAGGTTCTGATTTGCTTCTTTTCATCAGTGATAACGACATGTCACTGCAGTGACATGATTATGAATCCTTTGTTTAGAAGAGGGAAAGTTTTTTTTTTGTTTGTTTTTGATTTTTGTAGAGACAGAGTCTTGGTATGTTGCCTGAACTGGTCTCCAACTCCTGGTCTCAAGCTATCCTTCCCCCCAGACTCCCAAATTGCTGGATTATTAGGTGTGAGCCACTGCACCAAGCCAGGAGAGATTGTTTTTTTTTTTTTTTGAGTGGGAGTCTCACTCTGTCTCCCAAGCTGGAGTGCAGTGGCACGCTCACAGCCACCACAGCCTCCACAGCCTCGACCTGCTAGGCTCAGGCGATCCTTCCGCCTCAGCATTCCAAGTAGCTGGAAGCACAGGCATGTGCCACCATGCCCGGCTAATTTTTTTTTTTTAATTGGAGTCTCACTCTGTCACCACAGCCTCGCCCTGCTGGCCTGCGGCGATCCTTCCTCCTCAGCCTTCCAAGTAGCCAGAACTACAGATGTACACTACTATGCCTGGCTAATTTTTGATTTATTGTAGAGGTGAGGTCTCACCAAGTTGCCCGGGTGAGTCTCGAGCCCGTGGGCTTAGGCATTCCACTCACCTTGGCCTCCCAAAGTGCTGGGATTACAGTCTGAGCCACCGAGCCCGGTGTTTTTTTATATATTGTAGAGATGAGGTCTCACCATGTTGCTCAGGCTGGTCTTGAATCCCTGAGCTCAGGCAGTCCTCTTGCCTCAGTCTCCCAAAGTGCTGGGATTATAGGTGTGAGCCACTGCCCTGCCAAAAGATTTTTATCTTGAAAAACTAGTTGTCTTTGGAACATGTTCAAAAATAGATAGGAAGAATGTGTTTTTGGGAATCCTGAAATAAGATGAGAGAATGTTACAGGTAAATGCTAGGTACTTTACTTGTGTGGTAATGAGACAGTTTCAGAAGAGAGAAAAATTACAGAACGACTTGAGTTTTGAATAAAAAGGGTTTATATGGTACAAGTGAAGGGCTTCAAATAAGATAATGTGGGATAAAAAAGATATTTGTGTAAGTGTTGAACATTGGGATGCTAAATTACAGTAGCCATAGTACTGTAAAAATGGTGAATGCAACTATTCATATACTTGCCCACCCACCTTTTTGTAGTTTGAATACACATAATCTTTTTACTTTGCAGATTGAAGCCTGGGGAGTGAGGTAACAGCCTATCAAATGCCCCTTTTGAGTGTGTAAGAGAAGCACACTTACAATGAGGTAGGTTTTTTCCCATCCTGGATGTATACCTCTAAGTTAACGGTGGGATAGTTCTAATTAACTCTGTTTTGCCTGGCTTGGGATATTTTCTTTCTTACCTTTTTCTTTCTTTTTTTTTTGAGACGGTCTTCTTGCTCTGTGGCCCAGACTGGGTTTGGCACAATCATAGCTCATGGCAACCTTGAACTTCTGGGCTCAAGCGATCCTCCTACTTCAACCTCCCAAGTAGTTGGAACTACAGGCACACACCATCATGCCTGGCTAATTTATTTTATTTTTATTTTATTTTTGAGTTGGAGTCTCACTCTGTAGCCCAGGCTGGAGTGCAGTGGCACACTCATGGCCACCCCAGCATCAACCTACTGAGCTCAGGCAATCCTTCCACCTCAGCCTTACTTGCTGGAACTACAGGCATGCGCTACCATGCCCATGCCTGGCTAATTAAAAAAAAAAATTTTTTTTATAGAGATGTCTCAGTATGCTGTTCAGGCTGGTCTTGAACCCCTGACTTCAAGTGATCTTCCCGCCTCAGCCTCCCAAAGTGCTGGGAGATGAGGTCTTGCCAAGTTGAGCCACTGCACCCTGCCTAGCTTGGGATATCGAGTCAGATCTGGGTTTGAGTGTGCATTCCAGGAGAGATGACTTTGTAACATTGCTCTTGTCATATGTAAAATGGGAGAACTAAATGTGACAAGTCCCTGTCATGGGACCTGGCACCTTGTAAGCATTCATTGTTCCACCATCAGTCAGTCAACACATTCATTCATTCAAAAAATCATTTTCAAACATTTTAAATACTTTGCTAAGTCTTGGGAGTATAGCTGTGGAGTTAGGACAGAGAGAGCCACTGCTTGTATGGAGTTTACAGGTAAACAATAAACATGTAAGCAATTAAATCAGATACTTATACTGGGAGAAGTACTCTGAAGAAAAGAGACAAAGATGAGAGGTAGTAGCTGAGGGAGGCTGTTTTAGATAGGGGAGTCAGGGCAGACCACTCCATGGGGTGCATTTGCAAAGAGCCAGCATTTCTGCTATGGAACTGCAGACACAAAGACTGGAAGCAAGAGAGGGCTGGTGGGCCAGGGGACAGGAGAGGAATTCGGTGTGGGGATGTAGGGGAATGGCGGAGAATTGGGAGGGAGATGGGTGGAGACTAGAAAGGCTGGCTCCTTACCTTGTGGCCTGGCAGAGGACTGGGGACCATCCAGCTGCCCTGTGGGGAACTGGTTAAGTAATGATTTGTTCGTGTCCTGGAAGGCTATGCACATGTTCAGAAAAAAGTGCAGCTGCCCTGGAGGTGCCAATGCAGATGGGTCTCCAATTTCTAAGTGAAGAAAAAAAGAGGCACTGTAAATAGTGTGTGTTGTGTGCTCATGTGTGTATATGTGTGAGTGTGCGGGGCTCTGTCTGCAATGTGTGCAGAGGTACAGATTGTGCAAGGATGTGGAAGAAACTGATAGGAGAACAGGAAACTGGTAGGGTGGACTGAGGACGGGAAAGGGAGTTGTATCTTTTGAATTTTTTACCTTACGTATGTGTTACTAATGGAAAAATCATGAAATGATTAAAACCCAACTACTCCAATTCAGTCATCAGCTTAGGCAGCCCGTCTTCATCTGTATCCTCCTTTCCCCAACCCAGCTGTCAGCCCCGCTGCTCCTGACCCCTTAGTGTACTACCTGCCTGCAGAGGACTGGGTTAGACAGGCTTTGTAGGCTGTGGTAAAGTCCATTTTCATCTGAGTCTTGGGAAGTCAGCAAAGGGTTTTATACAGAAGCAGTCCAGGTAGGCAGGTGGGAGGTGGTTTATCTTGGATTGGTGGCAGTGGGGAAGGAGAAATGGGATTTAGGATGTTTTGTAAGTGAAAACGGCTGGGCTTAGTAAGGGGTTGGAGGTAAAACTGAGAGAAAAGAAACGGTACCTCCTGGTTACCTTGGTTGGCTGGGAGGAATGGCAGTGCCTTTGTTGAGGTGGGAAGACTGGGGGAGGGAGAGATTCTGAGGGAGAAATGGAAGAGTTTGGATTGGGGTGGGGGTGGAGATGGCGTGGGGTGGAGCAAGTGGTCATTTGGAACTTAGAGGGTCTGAGTTAGAGCCATGCATCTGGGAGTCGTTGGCATGAAGTCATGGTTCTGGATGAAGGATGCTGGAAGTTTGAAAGAGACGTGTGAAGTAGTTGTTTAAGAGGTTGAGAAAGTAGAATGATTAGGGAAGTGTAGTAGGCTTTCCGGGCAGTGTTGCATGCCCTTTGAGGTTTGCGGTTTTGAATCTAAAAAGTGGAACCAGCCTGCTTGTGTGATTTTTCTCTGGCAGAACTCTGCTGCTTTGGCATACGCAATGGGGAGGGCAGAGGCAGGTAAGTCAGTATAGATTCTAAACTGATAAAGAAGGAGATGAGGGGTGGGGTGTGGATAAGGAAAGAATGAGGTTATCAAATTGGGAACCTGGTTGAGGCCAAATGACTTTTGGGATGTGGGGTTCTCAAGGGAGTGATCTGCAGGGAAAGGAAAGAGGATGTTGGAAATCCACCTTTGGAAGGTGACGACACGGACTGAGTAGTGGACTTGAGTGGGTCTTTATTGGGGGATAGAGAGGGAGGTGGGCAGTGAAAAGAACCGTAACTGAGAGGCTGGGGAATGAACTTGTCACTTGGCTGCTGGGATGGGAGGGTGCATGGCCTGACACACGGTGGAAGGGGAGTGTGGGGAGATCAGCCCGTGACACCTATGAGGGGCAGCAGGCAGTAAGGTTCCAGGACAAGAGTTTGAAAGAAGCTGGGGTCTTGTAAGTAGGAAGATGGTTTGGAAATGACTGTGGGAACCAAGGAGGTTGTAGGTCCCTCGTGTCCTTGAGGCATGTGGGTTAGGGAGAAAAAAATTGCTTTTTGAGAGGCTTTGGGAATAGTGGTTATCAGGGAAACCTCCAGGTGTCCAGTAAGGATCTAGTTTGCTAATTATATGATATAGTTTGGATATTGTTCTTCCATGTTTTATGTTGAAATACGATCATTTCGCAGTGTTGGAGATGGGCTTAGTGGGAGATGCTTGGGTCACGGGGGCAGATCTCTCATGAATGACTTGGTGCCTCCTTAAGGTGCTGAGTTCACTTGACAGCTGGTTGTTTAAAAGCACCTGGCACCTTCTCTCCCTTCTGCTCTTGCTGTGTGACATGCCTACTCCCCTTTTGCCTTTCACCTTGATTGGAGGCTTCCTGAGGCCTCATCAGAAGCAGATGCTGGTGCCATGCAGAGCTGTGGGCTGAATAAATCTCTTTTCTTTGTAAATTACCCAGCTTCAGATATTCCTTTGTACCAGGGATTTCCAACCCTTGGGCCACTGACCAGCAACAGCTTGTGGCCTGTTTGGAACCAGGCTGCCAGGTAAGGGGTGGGCAAGTGGAGTTCCACCTACTGTCAGATCAGCAGCAGCATTGGGTTCTCATAGGAATGGGAATTCTATTGTGTACATGCGAGGGATCTTGGTTGCATGCTCCTTGTGAGAATCTAATGCCTGATGACCATCCTCCCTTTCTCCCCACCCCTCCCCATTCGTGGAGAAATTGTCTTCCACAGAACTGGTCCCTGATGGCAAAAAAGGTTGGGGACTGCTGTTTTATAGCAATGAAAAGTGAACTAATGCATCATATATCTAGGATTCCAGAAAGCTTGGTCAAAGGATTGGGATGGAGTGTATGGGAAGATATGACAGACAAGATAGAGGGCAGAGAGGGCATGAGGTGGCTTTACATGTCATTTCCCTACTAATTTCTCCCCTCGCCACTTTGTAGACTTTTCCGGTGTTACTACTACAGGATTGCTTTAACATTTTGCTGTATTTGGCCTGAAATGGACTCTAAATATAGCTCAATAGAAGGTGAGATATTAGTTAGGGAAATTTTATATCCTAAAGCAGCATTGATAGGGCAACAATGCCTTCTACCTGGACATGTTGGTGTAAAGTCATTTTTTATTCAGCAGTGATTACACAATATTGTATTCTATTCTGGAAAGTGCCACTTTTTTTTTTTTGAGATGGATTCTCACGCTGTCTCCTAGACTGGAGTGCAGTGGCCGCTCCTGGCCACCACGCCACCACACCCTCGACCTGCTGGACTCCAGTGATCCTTCTGCCTCAGCCTTCCAAGTAGCTAGAACTATAGGCGTGCACTACCACGCCCAGCTAATTTTTGATTTATTGTAGAGATGAGGTCTCGCCAAGTTGCCCAGGTGGGTCTCGAACCCGTGGACTCAGGCAATCCACTCACCTCAGCCTCCCAAAGTGCTGGGATTACAGGCTGAGCCACCAAGCCCAGCTGAAAGAAACACTTTTAATGGGTGGTCTTCTAGGACCGAAGAAAATTTCATTAAAATATCAGAAGTTAGTAATTGTGAACTTGCTTTGGAAAGTAGAAGGTGAGTCAGTGGTTCTGGATCTCATTTGATGGCAAGAATCTTATTTTTATATATTTAATTTATTATTATTTTTGAGTTGGAGTCTCACTCTTACGCCCAGGCTGGAGTGCAGTGGCACACTCACGTCTACCGCAGCCTTGACCTGCTGGGCTCAGATGATCCTTCCACCTCAGCCTTTTCAAGTAGCTGGAACTACAGGCATGTACCACCACGCCTGACTAATTTTTTGATTTCTTTTTTTTTTTTGAGTCAAGAGTTTCACTTTGTCGCCCAGACTAGAGTGCAGTGGCATGCTCACGGCCACTACAGCCTCGACTTGCTGGGCTCAGGTGATCCTTCCACCTAAGCCTTCCAAGTAGCTGGAACCACAGGCATGCGCCACTGTGTCTGGCTAATTTTTTGATTTATTGTAGATATGAGGTCCTGCCAAGTTGCCCAGGCTGGTCTTGAACCCATGGACTTAGGCAATCCTCTCACCTTGGCCTCCCAAAGTGCTGGGATTATAGGTATGAGCAACCGTGCCCAGCCCTTTTTTTTTTTGAGTTGGTGTCTCACTCCATTACCCAGGTTGGAATGCAGTGGCACGCTCATGGACACCCCAGTGTTGACCTGCTGGGCTCTGGTGGTTCTTCCTCCTCAGCTTTCCAAGTAGTCAGTAAACATGCCTGGCTAATTTTTTGATTTATTATAAAGACAGAATCTCACCAAGTTGCCTAGGCTGATCTTGAACCCCTGGGCTCAGGCAGTCCTCTTACCTCGGCCTCCCAAAGTACTGTGATTATAAGCTTGTACCACTGCGCCCAGCCAGTTTTTTAATTTATTGTAGAGATGAGGTCTCGCCAAGTTGCCCAGGCTGGTCTTGATCTTCTGGTCTTAAGCAATCCTCTTGTCTTTGCCTCCCAAAGTGCTGGGATTACAGGTGTGAGCCACTATGCCTGGCTAAAATAATTCTTAAAAGTGTTGGGAACATGTCAGTCAAAGGATACAAAATTTCAGTTGGGAAGGGGTATAAGGTCAAGAGCTATTATACAGTGTTGATGACTTTTTTTTTTAAGTTGGAGTCTCACTCCGTCGCCCAGACTGGAGTGCAGTAACATGCTCCCGGCCACTGCAGCCTCGACCCGCTGGGCTCTGGCGATCCATCCACCTCAGCCTTCCAAGTAGCTGAAACTACAGTTGCGTGCTACCATGCCCAGCTAATTTTTGATTTATTGTAGAGATGAGGTCTCGCCAAGTTCCCCAGGCGGGTCTTGAACCCGTGAGCTCAGATGATTATTGTTAATAGCAATGTATTGTATTTTGAACATTACTAAGAGAGCACTCTAAGTGTTCTTACTACAAAAAATAAGTATGTGAAGTAATACATAGGCTAATTGACTTGATCCATTCCACGTTTCTTTAAAACATCCTGTTGTACATAAATATATACAAGTTTTATTTGTCAAATAAATACTGTAATGTTAAAAAAAGCCAATTCTTATTGTTATCAACTATCAGATGATAGATATGTATTCAGTATTCACTGAGTCTATGGCCATACCGCCCTGAATACGGCCTATCTCATCTAACCTTGGTGGAAGCTAGGTGTGCTTGGGCCTGGCTAGTACTTGGGTGGGACGCTGCTTGGGAATACTGGGTGCTGAAGGCTTAAAAAAAAATTACTGACTAAGAAAGTGTGACAAGGTACTGTGAACTCAGAAACACTGAAGTGAAATTTGGTTTTATTAATTATAACAGCATTTGCATATACTTAGAAACATGTTAGTTATTTGTTCAGTCTGTATTTAGAGCAGGAAAGAATGATCTTCAGAAAATAAGATGTGCTTGATGGACTCAGATTTGGCAAAGTCTCCTGTGCACGGCAGGGCCCCTGAGCTCATGGATGATCGGATATGACTTCTGTGATAGCTAGGATAAATGTGCAAGGTATTCTTATTATAATTGTATAGGACCAAATGTTATAATAGTATTCACCTTAAATGGCATTCTGCCCACAACAGGAGAATGATTAAGACTATTATTTCCTGATGTACTCATTAAGCCTTTTCTCCCCTATCACGGGAGCTTAGGAAAAGGCAGTCTATTTAGAACCTAAGTCCAAATGGTCTGGAATATCTTGGTAGTCATTTCCTGCTTCTATAACTGTATAGTCCTGGATTATGCAACTGTATTGCCAAAGCAGTGTCATCCCAATCTGTTTGAACATGCCTTTTTGGAATTATCAATATTATCTTACCTGATAAGTTATTGAATTTATGTCTCATGTTCTTTCCTAGAGTACAGTGTTTTGACAGTCACCACTTACCACTTCCTGGGTTCAGGTGATCCTTCTGCCTGAGCTTTCCAAGTATTTGGGATGACAAGCACATGCCAGCACACCTGGCTAAGTTTTTGGTTTTTTTGTAGAGACGAGGTCTTGCTGTGTTTCCTAGGCTGGCCTTGAACTCCTGGACTCAATCAGTCCTATGCCTTGACCTCCCAAAATGCTAGAATTACAATGATAATGGCTCTGGTTCATGCTTTTAGTTCACTTTGGATTTCTTGGTTTGTTTGTTTGTTTGTTTGTTTGAGTCGGAGTCTCACTCCTTAGCCCAGACTGGAGTACAGAGGCCGCTCCCGGTCACTGCAGCCTCGACCTGCTGGGCTCCGGCAATCCTTCTGCCTCAGCCTTCCAAGTAGCTGGAACTAGGCACACGCTACCACACCTGGCTAATTTTTGATTTGTTGTAGAGATGAGGTCTTGCCAAGTTGCCCCGGTGGGTCTCGAACCCCCGGGCTCAGGCAATCCAACTCACCTCGGCCTCCCAAAGCACTGGGATTACAGGCTGAGCCACCAAGCACTGCCGGATTTTTTGTTTAATTTTTGGGATGGAGGTAAATTTAGCAGTTACACTAAACAAGTGGCTCTTGTTTTTATAACTTCCTGGTATTCTAGACAGAAAGTTTGACATTTTGTAAGTGGAATTTTATAGTCTTACTTGGCTCATAATTTTGTTAATGTTTTTCAGGAAGCATGATTTAAAAATGAAATTAGCTACAGTCTACTGATTTGGGATTCATCCTGGGCAGGTCAATGGCTAAACTAATTATCTTCATACCTTGCATATATTGTCAGTTTTAGCCTCATAACTCTCAAAGGAGATAGGTCATTTATAGTGACCACCTGTGATCCATAGAGTGTGACTTGCCCAAAGGTTCCAGGCTAGTCAGTGAAACAACTATCATGTGTATGTAACTGTAACCACCTCATTGCTGTTCCTTGTATCCATACATTGCAAGAATGGCCTTTCTGCTGGGTCTCAGCTTTAAAGCTTTGGTACACCTACTGAGCCATGGCTATTGAAAACAAGTAGTATAATGGGTCCATGGAACATAGACCTGAAAGCAAAGCCCTGAGTCTTTTTTTTCTTTTTTCTTTCTTTCTTTTTTTTTTTTTGGTATTAGGATCTCCTGAGTTTGTCTACTACATTGACTACTGTCATATATTTATCATACAAGTCATACAATTTTGTTGATTTTTTTTTCCTGTGACATACATATAAGCTATAGTACTTTTCTAATGCTGTGGATGTTTTCCTCCTTGATTATAATTTTTTTTTGGAATTGGAGTTTCACTCTGTCACCTGGGCTGGAGTGCAGTGGCATGCTCCGCAGCCTCGACCTGCTCGACCTGCTGGGCTCCGCAGCCTCGACCTGCTGGGCTCCGCAGCCTCGACCTGCTGGGCTCCGCAGCCTTGACCTGCTGGGCTCCGCAGCCTCTACCTGCTGGACTCTGGTGATACTAGAGCTGGTACTACAGGCATGCGCTACCATGCCCGGCTAATTTTTTGATTTATTGTAGAGATAAGGTGTCACCAAGTTGCCCAGGCTAATCTCGAACCCATGGTGTCAGACAGTTCTCTCATCTCGGTCTCCCAAAGGCGTGGGATTACAGGCTGAGCCATTGAGCCCGGCTATTCGTAAATATTTAAACAGAGTTGAGTTATTATGTTTATAAGTCATGTCCTACTTTTCTATCTTTTTTTTGAGTTGGAGTCTCACTCTGTTACCCAGGCTGGAGTGCAGTGGTATGCTCACAGCCACTGCAGCCTTGACCTGCTGGGCTCAGGCGATCCTTCAACCTCAGCCTCCCAAGTAGCTGAATTACAGTACTTTTTTTCCATGACAATTTTTCATGTCATAAAAGTAAAATTTTAAATTATTGACAATAATTTGCCAGTTATGGTGGCTCACGCCTGTAATCCCAGTACTTTGGGAGGTGGAGGTGAGAGGATTGCCTGAGCCCAGGGGTTCAAGACCAGTCTGGACAACTTTGCGAGACCTCCGCAATAAATAAAAAAATATTAGCCAGGTGTGGTGGCATACGCCTGTACTTCCAGCTACTTGGTAGGCTATGGCAGAAGGATTGCCTGAGCCCAGCAGGTCGAGACTGCAGTGGCTGTGAGTGTGCCACTACATTCCAGCCTAGACGACAGAGTGAGACTCTGACTCAAAAAAAAAAAAAAATTATTGGCAGTAATTATAAACTATTCAGCCATATGGACATACCGTAATTTATTTAATTATTCTCTTTTTATTGCATAACTGGAGACATTAAGTTTTTTTTTTCTCTTTTCTCTGTGTTCCTTTATTCAATCTTGGCTGGCACAATCAGGCACACAGACAACACTAGGATATTTTTTTCTTGCATCAGTAGTGGAAACCAGAGATGTGAAGTTTAGATGTTTGCTTTGTGCTTTTCTTTTCTTTTTTTTTTTTTTTTGAGTTGGAGTCTCACTCTGTTGCCCAGACTGGAGTGCAGTGGCCGCTCCCGGCCACCGCAGCCTCGACCTGCTGGGCTCTGGCGATCCTGCCTCAGCCTTTCAAGTAGCCAGAACTACAGGCGTGTGCTACCATTCCCGGCTAATTTTTGATTTATTGTAGAGATGAGGTCTCACCAAGTTGCCTGGGCGGGTCTCGAACCCGCGGGCTCAGGCAGTCCACTCACCTCGGCCTCCTAAAGTACTGGGATTACAGGCCGAGCCACAAAGCCTGGCCTGCTCTGTGCTTAATTGTTCTTGGATGTCAGGAATGGATGCAGCATTTAGAAAGTACAGTCAGACGCAAGGCCAATGGAAATAGTGGGATGAGATGCTAAGGAGTGGTCCAGCCTTTTTTCCCTGTTTGTTTATGACAGACACAGAGTTTGTTTCTTTAATATACAAATGTTCCTCCAACACTTTATGAAAACTACCTTTGTATTTTTTAGGGAGTAGACCCCTGGAAATGGAAGTTTTATGCTGAAAGCTTTTGATGAACCTGGCTAGATTGTTTTCCTATAATATATATGTTTTTTTGAGTTGGAGTCTCACTCTGTCACCCAGGCTGGAGTGCAGTGGCACACTCATGACCACCACAGCCTCGACCTTCTGGGCTCAGGTGATCCTTCTGCCTCAGCCTTTCAAGTAGCTGTAACTACAGGCATGTACCATCACACTCAGCTAATTTTTTGATTTATTGTAGAAGACCAGGGCTCGTGAACCCCTGGGCTCAAACAGTCCTCTCTCCTCATCCTCCCAAAGTGCTTGGATTACAGGTGTGAGTCATTGTGCCTGAAGAACAGAATCTTTTTTAATTATGCAAACTTTTTTTGGCCTTAATTAGCATTTCTGATATTGCTAGTGAGATTGAAACTTTTATTTCTGAAGTTTAATAGGCATTTCATTCCACTACTTCCAGTGAGCAGCTGGGACTACAGGTGCATCTCACTGTACTCAGTAAATTCTGATTAATGTTAATGATGTGTTTTGTCTTTCCAGAAAGAAGAAATGATGTAAATCATTCATTTTTCCAAATTTAAGGATCAAAGGTGAGAAGGAAGGTCTGAAAGAACATGGCCTGGCCAAATATTTTTGGGAGAGGGACGCTGTTTTCCCGGTTCAGCCATCATCATGTGGTTGTGTTCCTGCTCACCTTCTTCAGGTAAGTGGTTTACTAAAACTATTCTCTTAGCCTGGTGCAGTGGCTCACACCTGTAATCGTAGCACTTTGAGAGGCTGAGGTGAGAGGATCACTTGAGCTCCAGAGTTCCAGTTCAGCCTGGACAATATAGCAAGACCTCTTATCTACTAAAAATAAAAAATTTGCTGGGCATGGTGGTGCATGTCTGTACTCCTGGCTACTTGGGAGACTGAGATGGCAGGATCACTTGAAGCCAGGAGTCTATGGTGAGCTGTGATGCCACTGCACTCCAGTCTGGGTGACAGAGTAAGAACCCCAACTCCAAAAAAAACCAAAAAACTGTTCTCTTGCTTTGTTTTTTGTCTTTCTTTTGAGGGAGATATTGCAGGCAGATGTCTAATGCACTGATTGGCATAGGCTAATGATGAAATAGACTAGTTATTCCTTCTGTTGTACTTCTTGATAGCTCTATCACAGTAGTTCTCAAGGACTGTTTTGTCCTCCAAGAGACATTTGGTGGTATCTGGAGATATTTTTAGTTGTCACAGTGTGGAGGAGGAATTGTACTTGCATCTAGTGGTAGAGACCAGAGATACTGCTAAACATCCTACCATGCATAGGACAACCCCCACAACGAAGACCTTTTTGGCTCAAATGCCAACAGTTTGGAGAAGCCCCAGTCTGTTATGAAGTCCTCTATTTGTTAAAACCAGGAGCCTGAGAACAAAGGACATGCATATTCGTGGAATGCCCTGTGCTTCCTTGAGTGGTAAAATGGGTATGAAGCAATTAGCTCTATTAACTCCCGTGAGACCCCTGAGTGTTAGCAGCTCTTGCTTGACAGTCAGCATGGCTGGATTGTCCACATCTATGGTTTTGGACTGTGGATTCTGTAGTCCTCGGTGGTTCTCTAGTAATATAACATTCATCAGGCCACTGGGTATCAGAGTGTATTATATGGAACCCTTTTACACAGCTGTCTTGATATTTCTGCTGAGCAGATTTTGTTTATTATTAATTTTTACTAAAGGCACCACAAATGATGATGTTTTTGTTTATTGTTTTTGGAGTAGGAATCTCACTCTCTTGCCCAGGCTGGAGTGCAGTGGCATGTTCATGGCCACTGCAGTCTCGATCTGCTGGGCTCAGGCAATCCTTCTGCCTCAGCCTTCCAAAGTGCTGGGATTACAGGTGTGAGCCACTGTGCCTGGCTGTTTTTATTTTTTTTTCCTAAAATTTTTTAAATTTTGAGTCAAAATCTCACTCTGTCACCCAGGCTAGAGTGCAGTGGCATGCTCACAGCCTCCGCATCCTCGACTTGCTGGGCTCAGGCGATCCTTCCACTTTAGCCTTCCAAATAGCTGGAACTACAGGCACATGCCACCATGGCCAGCTAATTTTGCATCTTGCCAAGTTGCCCAGGCTGGTCTTGAACCCATGGGCTCAAGCAATCCTTTCATCTCAACCTCCCAAAGTGCTGGGATTTTAGGCATGAGCCACTGCCTCTAGCCATTTTTATTTTTTTAAGGCAGAAACTAGGAAGACGGTTTTCTAATGATGATGGAGTTGGTAGATAATGTTTTATGCTTGGTTAAAGGGCTGTGATCTACTTGTGAGAGGTGGGGGATAGGCATCAAGATGAGGAGAGGACAAGGGCCCAAGGAAGAGGCTATTGAATGGCTCATGCAGCAAGTGGCAAGTGGTTGCCCAAGACTCAACATTTTCTTCAGCTCTGCATCCACGACTCAGAGTGGGAGGAATCAGTCACAACTCCATCATCTAGTTCCAGGCAGAAGTTAGGAATGAATGTGGCCTCAGAATGAAGACAGCTAGTTATTTTTCTTTTGCTTAGAGCAAAGACTGTATCAGTTGATAGTTCTTATAAAGCAGTACCTTTTTTAAAAAGAGAAGAATTATTAAATTGGATTTTAAAAATGGGCTTTTATCTGTGACTTTATTGAATGTTGTTTTCTTTGCTGTTTATTCAGCTGTATTCTCTCTGTTTTGTAGTTACTCATTGCTGCATGCTTCAAGAAAAACATTCAGCAATGTCAAAGTCAGTATCTCTGAGCAGTGGACCCCGAGTGCTTTCAACACATCAGTTGAATTGCCTGTAGAGGTAAGCAGAACAAAGTGCTGAGATGGATTTCAGAAGGGGACTTGATCACCCCTAAATTCTTTTAAAAAAAAATACAGATGGGATCTCAGTATGCGGCCCAGGCTAGTCTCAAATTCCTATCCTCAAGTGATCCTTTCTCTTCGGCTTCCCAAAGTGTTGGGATCCCAGATGTGAGGCACCATTCCTGGCCCCTAAGTTCTTAAGTTCTTTTTTGCATCATTTACCTACTTAGGACTCTGAAATAGCTTACTGCTTCCCTATGGCATGGAATCCGAAGTGTTCTACTGATTTCAAAGCCTGCTCCACCTCAGACCCATTGTACCCATCCAGACAGCTTGTTTTCCATTGTTTTGAAAGCACCCAGTTCCGGTGAAGCTATTTTTTCATTGAGTTTCCCAAGTACATGTCTCGCTTCTGTCTTTGAGATTTCTGCAATTATCTTTTACATGTCTTTTACCATTCTACCGGTCTAATGCTTACCTTTCCTTTTGTGTCAAGATAAAACACTACTTTTGCAATCAAGTTTTTTCCAGCTTCTACTGATTTTGCCCTTCCCTGAACTCTTGCATACTTTGTATTATACAGTGTAATGTTGATATTCAAATATTCATAATAGTTATTTCCTGGCTGGGTACAGTGGCTCACACCTGAAACTCTAGCCTTTGGGGGACAGAGATAGGAGGATTGCTTGAGGCCAAGAATTTGAGACCAGCCTGAGCAACGTAGACCCCCACCCTACAAAAAAATTAAAAAGATTAGCCAGGAGTGTTGGCATACTTATCTCTAGTTCCAGCTAATTGGGAGGTTGAGGTGGGAAGATCGCTTGAGCTCAGGAGTTCAAGGCTATATCGTGAGCTGTGATCACCTCTGCACTCCAGCCTGGGAGACACTGACACTCTTAAAAAACTTTTTTTTCTTCCCCTATTTTTTTTTTTGAGTTGGAGTCTCACTCTGTCGCCCAGACTGGAGTGCAGCGGCCGCTCCCGACCACCACAGCCTTGACCAGCTGGGCTCCGGCGATCTTTCCGCCTCAGCCTTCCAAGTAGCTGGAACTACAGGCGCGTGCTGCCACACCTGGCTGATTTTTGACTTATTGTAGAGATGAGGTCTTGCCAAGTTGCCCAGGAGGGTCTTGAACCTGCGGGCTCAGGCAATTAACTCACCTCAGCCTCCCAAGGTGCGGGATTACAGGCTAAGCCACTGAACCCGGCTTCTTCCCCTATTTAGATCATTTCAAAGTTGATAAGAGGTTTGAAGGTTATATGAATATATATTATAGGTGAATAAATTATTTAGTCAATTACTTCTTGAGTGCTGTCTTGCATAAACATTGTTCTAGACCCCAGGGATACAAAAAAAAAAAAAGACTAGAAGATTAAATAAAAAAAAAAAAAAAAAAAGGAGCCATTGCCTTGCTATGCTATGGTGTGGCCGAGTACTCTTTGAGCTAGGGCCAGGCCATGTTTCCTGGTTTGGCCCCTTCCCCTACCTTGGGGAGGTGAATCTCCTCTTTTTCTGTGTCAAATTTACTTTCTAAACAAACTATATTTTCTAATTAAAAAAAAAATGGCAGGGGAGCTTTCTTTCTAGTGGAGGTGCTTCTGTGCAGTGTTTCTGGAATTTAAGTTATCATGAACTTTTGAAAGGAAAGATGTGGAGACTCATGGGCTGGATTTTAGACCTGAGTCTAAGTGACCATTCACTGGCTCGTTGATGTAGGATCACACATCATAAAGATGGAAGAGGCCTTCGAGAGGTCATACATCCTTGCCTCCCAAAAGGATAGAATCTTGCTTTGTCATTATTGAAAGATAATCATCCTGCTTCTGCTTTTTAATGCTTTTAGGGAGGAGAAATTCACTGTGTTCTGAGGCAGATAATTATATTTTTACTCAACTCTTTGAAGAAAACTCTTACCTGTCTCTGAAGTTTCTCGTTTTTGGACAGAACAGCTGTAGTTTAGTGACACCGAGCACTAAGTGTAGATATTTCAGATATAGTCCAACCAATATATAGAAAAGTAAGATTGGATTTAGGTACTATGTTTCTGGTTTTACTGCCTAAGGCTGCCTTTGTTTTTTTTTTTTTTGGAGTTGGAGTCTCACTCTGTTTTCCAGGCTGGAGTGTGGTGGTATGCTCATGGCCACCGCAGCCTCCACCTGCTGGGCTCAGGCGATCCTTCCTTCCGCCTCAGCCTTCCAAGTAACTGGAATTACAGGCGCATGCTACCATATCCAGCTAAGTTTTTGATTCATTGTAGAGAAGAGGTCTTACCATGTTGCCCAGGCTGGTCTTGCCTTTGTTTTTAAACTAAGTGGTCTCTAAGCCCACCTGTAGTTTGGTTGATTCACTAGGAGAACTCATACTGCTCAGTATAAAAACTCATAGCTATGACTTATTATGGTGAAAGGATACAAAGTGAAATCAGCAAAAGGAGAAGGCTGGCTGGTGAGGTCTGGAGGAAGCCAGGTGCAGGATTCCGAGAGCCTTTTCTCAGGGAGTCATCAAGTTGTGACAACATGTGTGAAAGGTGCTGTCTTAGGGAAGTGTGCTAGAAACTCAGTGCCCGGGGTCTTATTGGGGCTGGTCATACAGGCAACCTCAATCTGGCATGTACTAAAACCCAGGCTTCCAGAAGGAAACCAGGGATCTGGCACAGCCACATTGTTTGTACAAGCAGCTCAGGCAGTTAGCTCCTCCTATCAGGTGTGATAGGGACCTCCCAAAACCCACTTCCTGCATGCCAGCTGGGCCCACCCTTATGAGCAGAGCAGTCCTTTCTAGATTCTTTTTTTTTTAGTTTTGATTTATTGTAGAGATGAGGTATCGCCAAGTTGCCCAGGCGTGTCTCGAACCCGCAGGCTCAGGCAGTTCATTCACCTCAGCCTCCCAAAGCGTGGGATTACAGGCTGAGCCACCGAGCCTGGCTCCTTTCTAGATTCTTTTCTGCCAGAGACCACACATCTCATTGTTTGCTCTCATTGAATGAATGTTCACCTTTTTGTCGAGTACCTATTTGTTTATTTACTTACTCTAATTGCTGTTGAACTAGGTATCACCATTCTGGGTTTTCAGAACTACAGATTAAGTAGCTTGGCTAGGTTGGTTGTATGGAAGTGAAGTTCTGACCTGTCCTGAAGATCTTTGTATTTGCTTTGTGGCTGTCCTCATGGAGAGCTGTGCTGACTTTCTTTTCCTTTCTTTATACTTTAAGTGTGGGTTGTCTTTCTTCCTGAGGCCTGCTACTGGGAGTGGAATGGTTAGGGTGTGTTCCTCTCTCATTCTGTGCTTCTGGATGTGTAACTGTCTTAGCTCTAGCTTACCTCTGAGACCTTTCTTGTCCAAAGTAGAAAGGATTCTTAAAATCAGAAGCATGGGCTGGGCATGGTGGCTCAAGCCTGTAATCCCAGCACTTTGGGAGGCCGAGATGAGAGGATTGCCTGAGTCTAGGGATTCAGGACTAGCTTGGGCAACTTGGTGAGACCTCATCTCTACCATTAATTAAAAAATGAGCCGAGCATGGTGGCACACCACCGTAGTTCCAGCTACTTGGAAGGCTGAGGTGGAAGGATTGCCTGAGCCCAGCAAGTTGAGGCTGCAGTGGCTGTGAGCGTGCCACTGTACTCCAGCCTGGGCGACAGAATGAGACTCCAACTCAAAAAGAAAAAAATGAGATTTTCATTAAACATTGGGTGGTAGAGACGCTGTCTCACCAAGTTGCCCTGTCTGGTCTTGAACCCCCGAGCTCAGGCAATCCTCTCGCCTCAGCCTCCCAAAGTGCTGGGATTACAGACTTGAGCCACCGCGCCTGGCAGTTTTTTGATTTTTTTTGTAGAGACGAGATCTCGCTATGTTGCCTAGGCTGGTCTTAAACTCCTGGGCTCAAGTAATTCTTGCGCCTCTGCCTCTCAAAATGCTGGAATTGCAGGTGTGAGCCATTGTGCCTGGCTGGAAAATTATACAGACTAACTTAAGTCTTTTTTCCACTGATAGCCCTTGATAAAATTGAGGATAATTTATATATATATCCCTCATGTCTTCTTTTTTTTCCAGTGTAAATTTACTTTGTACTGTGGATTTTCATGTCTGTTTTTAAATTCAGTCTGTTGCAAAGTCTGTTCAGAGATCCTTTTTTCTTTTTTTTTGAGTTGGAGTCTCACTCTGTAGCCCAGACTGGAGTGCAGTGGTCGCTCCCGGCCACCGCAGCCTCGGACCTGCTGGGCTCCGGCGATCCTTCCGCCTCAGCCTTCCAAGTAGCTGGAACTACCGGCGCACGCTACCACACCCAGCTAATTTTTTGATTTATTGTAGAGATGAGGTCTCGCCAAGTTGCCCAGGCGGGTCTCGAACCTGCGCGTTCAGGCAATCCACCTACATCAGCCTCCCAAAGCGTGGGATTACAGGCTAAACCACCGAGCCCGGCTTAGAGATCCTTTAGCTGGGTGCAGTGGTGTACTTCTGTTGTCCCAGCTACTTGGGAGACTAAGGCTGGAAGATCTCTTAAGCTCAAGAGTTTGAGTCTAGCTTGGGCAATACAGCAAGTCCTGCCTTTAAAAAAACCCCAAAGCAACAGCCTGGGCAACGTGGTTCTTCAGTGGTTCCTCTCATGACCTGATTTCATATGCTCTGTTGTCTTTCTTTAAAATGGAAATAATGGACATTATTTAATTTGTTCAAAAACACTTACAAAATAGCCATGGACTCTTTTCACTGTTAGACACTATATAAATATGCATAAGACTTGGTTTTTACCCTAAAGGGATTAATTTTAAAAACTGGATTCATTTAAACATGCCTGAAGAATATAAATATTGCCTAAAGAATCATATATCTATGCATGGCATTTTGTGGTTAGATAGGACTGAACTCCCCCGTTTCACAGATCTGTAGACGGGCCACTGGGGTTCTGAGATGTTTTCAGCTGGTTTGCCATGAATGATTGTAGGTGGGCCGAGGTGTCCTTCCTTTGAGCCCTTGGAGTTGCCAGGTAGGGCTTAGAATAGCCTCCCGATTATAGGCCGGCAGATGTCCATAGGCCTCTGAGTGGAGTAGCTTCTTTAGTTTACCCCAGTGTGTTGTACAAAGATTGTGTCCTGTGTGTGCCTACCCAGAGGCTGGGAAGTGTTGGGATGAGTGGCTTCTCTAGGGTAACAAATAGTTAGGATTAGAGTTAGGATGATAAATTTTCCAAGTACCAGGCCAGAAGGATAATAAAGTTAGCAAGACTTTGATTTGACTGAAGTAGGTTAATGTAAAGATATTTTTCTATTTAAAAAATTAAGCCATGCTTTTTACATACCTTTTAGTGTACAGTTTTGCAGGTTTTGACAAACACGCATACAGTCTTGTAACTACCATCACAGTCAAGATAAAGACCTTTTCATTACCTCACAAAACCATAGTCAGCTCTTGCTACCCCTAATCCAAGGAAACCACTGATCTGTAGGTCTCACTTTGTCACCCAAGCTGGAGAGCAGTGGCACTAACATGGCTCACCGCAGTCTCAACCTTCTGGGCTCAGGTGATCCTTCCACCTCAGCCTCGCAAGTAACTGGGACTACAGGTGCATGTCACCTTGCATGGCTAATTTAAAAATTTTTTTTATAGAGATGAGGTCTCATTAGTTGCCAAGGTTGGTCTGGAGCTCTTAGGCTCAAGTGATCCTCTACCTTGGCACATACGCTGTGCCCCGTAAATATGTGCAATTATATGTCAGTAAAAAATAATAAAAGTGAAAAAAGTAAAATAAATATACTAGTTAAAAGCCAGGTGTGGTGACTCATGCCTGTAATCCCAGCACTTTAGGAGGTGGAGGCAAAACCAGCCTGGGCAAATTGGCAAGACCTCATCTCTATAGTAAATCAAAAAATTAGCCGGGTGTGGTGGGGCTCACCTATAGTTCCAGCTTCTTGGAAGGCTGAAGCATCAGGATCACCTGAGCCCAGCAGGTCGAGGCTGTGGTGGCCGCGAGTGTGCCACTGTCCTCCAGCCTGGGTAACAGAGTAATACTCTGACTCAAAAAAATACACACACACACACACACATATACACAAGTTAAAGAACTTTCTGAATGCGCGGGAAGTAGGATCTGGTGTTTGTCCTCACCAGCCTATTGGAACTGTGTGGCTGCAGCAGGTGCTGGCAGGGCTGACTTCCTGTTGTGTTACTGTAGATCTGGAGCAGCAACCACTTATTTCCCAGTGCAGAGGACGCCACTCTCTTCCTCGGAACGCTGGATACCATCTTCCTCTTCTCCTATGCCGTGGTAAGTGTTAGATCTAGATCTAGGGCTTTAAGTGAAAGAAAAGTGTAAAAGAGAATAACTCTGAGTATGATGAAGTTTGTAAGAGATTTCAAATTTGCCGACTGAGGAGGAGTTTAGTATATCTCAAGTTCATCTTTTGTGTCATTCATTCATTTGACAATAAATATTTGTTGAGCAGCTAGCATGTGTCAGTGGGAGTTTATCATGAACAACACACAAAAAACCCCATGCATTTATGAAGCTTATATTCTTGAGTTGGGAGCTAGAGGAGATAATCAGTAACCAATTGTTATAAACAAACCAACTATAGTGTATGTTCGAAGGTGATAAGTGCTATGGAGAAAAGTAAAACAGGGAAAGGGGACTGAGTGGGCCTGGGTGAGCTTGGAATTTTAAGTAGGATAGCTGGGGAACACCCCCTGAGGAAGTGGGCATTTGAGTGAAGACTTGTGAGGTGAGTGGGCTTAGTGTGAGGGGAACAAGTCGCAGAAGTGAGGCCAGAGGGGTAGTGGGGCTCAGATCTGTAGTCCTTTGATACCTTTGTCGAGCTTTAGCTTGAACCCTGAGATGGGAGCCTCTGGAAGGCTTTGAGCAGAGCAGCAGCAGGACCCAACTTAGATTAGCACAGGCGCTCTTGCTGCCTGAGAGAGGAGACTTGAAAGCAGGAGATGACTGAGGCTCTTAAATTGTGATGTGAAGGGTTAGGGTAGCTTGGGTCCAGGGTAGCAGTAATAGACGTCAAGTTGCTATGTGTTAGAGTAAAGCTAATAATTTTTATTTCCCTATTGAAAAGAATGATGTTAAGGACAAGCCAAGGTGGAAGTGTCATGACAGAGTAGAAGATGATGGAAAGAGAAGGCTCTGGAGAACTCACTTTTGGACACACAACATTTGAGATGCCTACCCAAATATTGAAGGGCAGACTCTTGGTTATGTGGATCTGGAGTTCAAGTAAAGGTTCGGGCTGGAGATACAAACCTCAGCATCTTTTTTTTTGAGTTGAGTCTCACTCTGTCGCCCAGACTGGAGTGCAGTGGCCGACCTGCTGGGCTCCGGCGATCCTTCCGCCTCAGCCTTCCAAGTAGCCAGAATTACAGGTGCACACTACCACGCCCAGCTAATTTTTTGATTTTATTGTAGAGATGAGGTCTCGCCTACCCAGGCGGGTCTCGAACCTGTGGGCTCAGGCAGTCCACTCACCTCAGCCTCCCAAAGGCGTGGGATTACAGGGTGAGCCACCGAACCCGGCTCCACACCCAGCCATTTTTATTTTTATTGTAGAGACGAGGTCTTGCCAAGTTGCCCAGGCTGATCTGGAACCCATAGGCTCAGGCAGTCCACTCGCCTCAGCCCCCCAAAGTGCTGGGATTACAGGCTGAGCCACCAAACACGGCCTGAGATCTCGTTTCTACAAAAAATTTAAATTTTTAATTTTAGTGCCAGCTACTCAGGAGACTGTGCTGGGAGAATCGCTTGACCCCAGGAGTTTGGGACTGTCTGAGCTGTGATCACACCACTGCACTCCAGCCTGGGTGACAGAGACCCTATCTTCAAAAAAAAATTGTGAGACTGGTTTATCAGGAGAATAGGTGCAGCTAGAGAAGAGGATGAAGACTGAGCCCTGGGGCTTCCAGTCTTTAGAAGCAGTAGGGATAAGGAAGGACAAGGAGACTGAGATGGAGTGGTAGGAAGGAAGAGGACTGTCGAGGGCAGTGTCATGGGAGCCATACGAGGTGACAAGGGGAAGTTCAGTATCTGAGGCTATTTTTCATGGGGCAGCTTGCATCTCTGACTGGCTGTAGGAATGGCTGTGTGGCTACAGAATTTGAGTTGTGGGGTCAGTGGTGGTGACAGCTGGGGCCGTGGACTGTTGGGGTAGTCTGTCCTTTTCTCCCCGGCCATCCTATTTCCTGTCTTTAAAGTGTGTCCACTTCTAAAAAAACTTTTGATTATGAATGTCCAGGCAATGTGAAATGCTGGGCAAAAGTCCCCACGTAGCTTCTAGGTATTTATTTGGGTAATTATTTGAGTATTTTTTTCTTCAAAGAAGAAGCTTACAGAAACAGTTGAAACAGAACTCAGTTCTCCACTAGGCCCAGCTTCTCACCTTGGCCATTTTTACAGAATCCCAACTTGGAGTTTCTGGGTTTGGCTGGAGCCTTCCCAGTTCCTCTTTGAGAACCACCCGTTCCTTTCGGGGACTGTTGTCGAGGCTGTGTGGACTCTTGGCAAGACCAGCTCTGCCATGGTTCCCGGCTATGCCAAGCCTGGTTTTGAAGTAAAATTGATGTTTAGTCTCTTCGTGTATAGAGTTGGGATGACTATACTTACTGTAGGATTACGTAGATTTAGGAGATGAAAGGTAAGTGCCATGAAAAATCTGTGGTCATAGTTCTTTGCCTGAGCTGCATCTCCTTCTGTAACCTCCAGGCCTTTTGCTTTCTGAAAGTGCAGAATAAATTGAGTCCCATCTGAAACAGAGTTAAGGGGGTTTCTCTGTCCCCTTTGTTCTGTAGAGCATGAGACCATGTGGGGGCGGCTGTAGAACATGAGACTTCTCCAGTGCTCACATGCGCCTCTTCGGAGAACAAGAGAGTTGATTTGTCATCTCCATTTTCTCTGATATAGAGATAGGCGATTTATTAGAAATACTTGGTCCTATCTGAATTTAGCTTCTAAGTCAGGACATTTAATTGAATAACTTTAAGTATGATAGGTTTATGGAAGATAGATTATGGAAGAAACCTCAAGTGTGTTACCCTTGAGGTCTTCAGCCTTACTTCCTGCCATGAAGCATTTTATTTCCTGTCCTCTGTGGGAGGAGAGCAGAAGGCAGAGTGTTGTACCTGTCTCCAGCTAATTATTATCTCTGCCTGCCCACTCTCCTTGCCTTGGGATGTCATGCAACCCAAGGGTTAGACTAAACAGGCAGTGAGGGTGCCCTAGAAGCTTCTGCTCCACTTCTTACAAGATGGGAACTAAACTGCAGGAATGTGATAACACATTTTAACTCAGAATGCAAATAGCTGGGAGGAATCCCTTTGGGAGAACTTATGAGGGGGGACCGAAAAAACCCCAGAATTTATAAAAAATTATGTATTCTTACATGTTTAAGCTTCAGTCACTTTCAAAGTATTCTTCATTTGATGCAATACACCTACTGGATGCTTTTTTCACTGCTCAAAAGAGTTTTTGAAGTTGTCAATTTTGATACCTTTTAGTGTTTCTGCCATTTTTTGTTTCACCTCTTCCACATCAGCAATACATTTCCCTTTCAGGACTTTTTTTCATCCAGGGAAAGAAAACAAAGTCACTTGGGGTGAGATCAGCTGAATAGGGAAGGTGGGGAATGAGGTTTATGCCGTTTTTGGTAAAAAATTTCTGCACACTCTATGTGGACAGGTATGCTTGTAAATCATTCATCATGAAATGGGCAAACGTGTTGAAAGAATTTCCAAGAAAAATTCACTGAAGCTGGATGCAGCCTCTCACAACAATGCTAGCTAGTACTGTGATACTGATGGGTTTCTAGAATACTTACTTAGCGGAGAATCTTGTCCTACAAGGGGCCTGCCTTCCAAAAAATAATTCTAGTTTTTTTGAGGTTCTCCCTTGTATAACTGATGTTTAGAAATGACTCTATTCTAGAAAGTGAAATCTTATTAGTAGAGTCATTCTTGTTATGTTTTTCGGTTAGAGACTCAAGTAAAAACAAAGTTGGCGCTGAACTTAGGTGTGTTTAAAGTGGAGTGTGCAGAAGACCTTGCCATTCCCTGAAAATTGTGAAACTCACATACACAGCTAGTCTAAGCATGTGAATGAGTTCATTTGAAAGAATCTTAGTGTTTGTTTACCTCACTTGCTTTGCATGCATGTTACTTTTTTGCTTTTTTTTCCTTTTTTTGAGTAGGAGTCTTACTCTGTCACCCAGGCTGGAGTGCAGTGTCACACTCACGGCCACCGCATCCTCGACCTGCTGGGCTCAGGTGATCCTTCCCTCTCAGCCTTCCAAATAGCTGGAACTACAGGTGCGCATCACCATGCCTGGCTAATTTTTTTAATGTATTGTAAAGATGAAGTCTCACCAAGTTGCCTAGGCTGGACTCAGTCAATCTTCTCATCTCTGCCTCCCAAAGTGTTGGGGTTGCAGGCGTGAGCCACTGTACCCGGCTTTTTTTTATTTTTATTTTTTATTGTAGAGATGAGATCTCGTCAAGTTGCCTAGGCTGGTCTCAAACCCCTGGACTCAGGCAGTCCTCTTGCCTCCACCTCCCAAGTTGCTGGGATTACAGGTGTGAGCCACTGTGCCCAGCACTTTTTTCAACTGTGTTATTACTTAGCGTTGTAAAATAAAATACTTTATTTTTAGGGCCTTTTCATCAGTGGCATCGTTGGAGATCGGCTAAATTTACGATGGGTTCTGTCTTTTGGCATGTGCTCTTCTGCGTTAGTGGTAAGTTGGAAAAGTGTTATAACAATGCTAATAATAATAATTATTATTTTGGTCAAGTATTCTAGAATTCAAGTAAACCCCCTACTTCTCTATATAGAATAGAATGGTAATATTAATCTTAAGTTTGCCTTTTCACTTATTTGGGACTTTTAATTTTTCTGAAACAGGGTTTCACTTTGTCAGCCAGGCCGGTATGCAGTGGCACAATCACAACCACAAAATCCTGGACTCAAGTGATCCTCCTGCCTCAGCTTCCTGAGTAGCTGGGACTACAGGCATGCTCCACCATGCCCAGCTAATTTTTCTATTTTTTGTAGAGATGAGGTCTCCCTCTGTGGCCTTGGCTGGTCTTGAACTCTTGGACTCTAGCAATCTTCTTGCCTTGGCCTCCCAGAGTATGAGCCAGCACACTCTGTTGAGTCTTTTTAAAGTATGCTTCTGATCAGCTTCCTTTCCTTGACTCTCAGGACCCAGCAGAGTCCAATAAATAGTCTGAATGACTAGCATGGTGTTCAGCACCCTCTAAAATCTGGTCTGCCTTTACAATTATATATGTTACTCTGCTTTGTCCCTTTGCTCCAGCCACATCAGACTACTTCCACGCCCCTAACATCTTCCTCCTTTCTACCTGCTCTTCTTCCTGCCTTGAATTCCCCTCTTTTCAGTTCTCCATGGCCAATTCCCTGTCTCCTTCAAGTCATTGGCCAAATGACACCTCTTAGAAAGCTGGACCTTACCAACTCCACTCCCGGAAGTACTCAGTCATTCCCTCTTAGCTCCCGTGCCTGTGTTTCTTTGCAGGCACTTGAAATTGTCTGCCACTTAGCCTTGTTATTTCTTTTTCAGTCTTACTTTCCCTATGTGTGGGTAGCATAGTTGTTATGATCACAGATTCTGGAACAGCCTGGGTTTCTGTTCCTTCTCTGCAGTTTCCTAGCTGATGACTTCTCTGCACTGTAGCTTCTTCATATGGGAAAGAGGATATGCATGTTAACTCCTCCTGGGTTTTTGTGCAGATTATGTAAGTTTCTACATGTGAAGCATTTGGAGCAATACCTGGCATATAAATTGCTAGACAGGACAAGATCCATATCCGATTCATCTTTATCTGCTTACTAGCTTCTAGTAAGGAATTTTTGATTAAATGAAACCATGGAGTTTAGTTAGACCACGATTTTTTATTGTTTTTCAATGTCTGCCATTTGAGTGCATGAGAAATCTTTTTTTTTTTTTTTTTGAGTTGGAATCTCACTCTGTTGCCCAGACTGGAGTGCAGTGGCTGCTCCTGGCCACCGCAGCTTCAACCTGCTGGGTTCTGGCGATCCTTCCACCTCAGCCTTCCAAGTAGCTGGAACTACAGGTGCCCGCTACCACGCCCGGCTAATTTTTTTGATTTATTGTAGAGATGAGGTCTCGCCAAGTTGCCCAGGAGGGTCTTGGACCCGCGGGCTCAGGTAATCCACTCACCTCAGCCTCCCGAAGGCGTGGGATTACAGGGTGAGCCGCCGAGCCCGGCTGGACAAGTCTTTTTTTTCCTTGATTTTTTTTTTTTTTTTTTTGAGTTGGAGTCTCACTCTGTCACCCAGACTGGAGTGCAGTAGCCGCTCTCGGCCACCGCAGCCTCACCTGCTGGGCTCCGGTGATCCTTCTGCCTCAGCCTTCTGAGTAGCCGGAATTGCAGGCATGCACTATCACACCTGGCTGATTTTTTGATTTATTGTAGAGATGAGGTCTCGCTGCCCAGGCGGGTCTCGAACCCGCGGGCTCAGGCAATCCACTCACCTCAGCCTCCCAAAGGTGTGGGATTATAGGCTGAGCCACCGAGCCTGACTTTTTTTCCCCCTTGAAATCTTAGAGACTGAAACAGTTTATTTATAAGCTGCTTGTCCACACATATATGGATACTATTTTTAAGCCTGCGTACAGACTTTTTTGTTTTTATATATATATATTTTTAAATGAAAGTATATATATAAACTTGCCCTCTTTTTGTTTCCTCCTTCTCTAAGGTGTTTGTCTTTGGCACACTCACAGTGTATAGTTCTGAGTTTCAGTTAGGTGCAGTGGCTCATGTCTGTAATTCTAGCACTTCTGCTGAGGCAGAAGGATTACTTGAGACCAGGAGTTTGAGACCAGTCCTGGCAACACAGAGAGACCTTGTCTCTAACTAAAAGAAAAATTAACTGAGTGTGGTGGCCCATGCCTATAGTCTCAGCTACTTGGGAGGCTGAAGCAGAAAGATCCCTTGAGCCCAGGAGCTCAGAGTTGCAGTGAACTTTGATGGTACCACTGTACTCCAGCCTGGATGACAGAGCAAGACACTGTTTCTCAAAAATAAAGCAAAACAGTCCAGACTCGGTGACTCAGTCTGTAATCCCAGCACTTTGGGAGGCCGAGGCGAGTAGATTGCCTGAGCCTGTGGTATTTGAGACCTGCCTGGGCAACTTGGTGAGACCTCGTCTCTACAATAAATCACAAAAATTAGCTGGGCATGATGATGCATGCCTGTAGTTCCAGCTACTTGGAAGGCCGAGCTGGAAGGATCGCCAGAGCCCAGTAGGTTGAGGCTGCAGTGGCTGGGAGCATGCCACTGCACTCCACTGCAACAGAGTGAGACTCCAACTCAAAAAAAAAAAAGCAAAACAAACTTCAAATAAGTATGGTTGTGTAACTACCTCTCCTTCCCCCAGCCTCTGGTAACCACTGACCATTTTACTGTTCTTACAGTTTTATTTATTCCAGAATGTCTTGCAACGGGAACTAAACAGTATTATACATACTATTTTTTTAGTCATGCAAAGTATTCCTAAAATACACTTCGGCTGCAGATAAGATGTCTACTTGAGCAAAATGCCTGGAAAAAAGCAGACACTTGTTGAAAACTACTAAATAATTTAGCAGATCATGAATTAGATAGGTTTCACTTACACCGATTAACTTAGTAATCCAGTCATGGTGGTGGCTGACACTCACCTGGTACCTTTGCCCAGAGCAGTGCCTGGCATTGTTCCAAGGGCATTTGCTTACATGGGCTCAGTTCATCTTCACAGCAGCCCTCTGGATTGGCTACTTCCTTCTACACACATGGGAGATGGAGATGGAAATAGACGTAAAATGAGCTGAAAAGGAAGAATGAACTTTCTAGTGTTGAAGATCCAGGTTGGAGGGCTAGTGCCTTTTATGTCATTTAACATCTTTACCTCTCTGGCAGTGGAATTTGGTGGTTGCCCCACAGTACTGGCTCCGAGCAGGACCATTGTAAGTGTTGGCTGCTGTCTCTTAGATGTTGGTGGTCTGAGTGTCTCCTTCATGTAGTCTTTACTCAGAAACATAAGTGTGGGGGCAGTTGAGTCTCCTGGCAGTGTCTGTGAATGTTACATGTCCCTTTTTGTTTCCTCCTTCTCTAAGGTGTTTGTCTTTGGCACGCTCACAGAATGGCTGCACTTCTACAATCAATGGTTGTACTGCTGCCTGTGGATTGTGAATGGCCTGCTGCAGTCCACTGGCTGGCCCTGTGTGGTTGCTATTATGGGCAACTGGTTTGGAAAAGCTGGGTATGCCACTTCCTTCCTGTTTGATTTCTCTGTTTAAGTGGTTTTGATGTTGGATTACTCAGACTTGTCAAAGACACCACACATCTTTCCTCTATTTTAGAAAGTCAGAATAGTTCAAGGAGAGGACAGTTCACGTCATTATGTGTTGGAAATGGTGTGGACCTTAGAGATGATCCAGCCCAGGGGACACATTCCTAATGCTCTGGAGACTGTAGTCAGGCTTAGAGGCAATAGGTCTCAATTTCATTATATATATATTTTAACTTACCATCCCTTTAGACAATATAAAAATCTCATGTGCTGTCCATCATATGTCTTCCTTTGAGTTTTACCTTTCCTTTTTTTGAGACTCAATGATCTAGTTTAACCCTTTCACACTAAAGACAAGGAAATTGAGGCCAGAAGTTATCTATGTGACTTGCCTAAGGTCACGTAACAAGGGCTCTAATAAGACTCAGTTGAAGAATGCTGAACTTGGGCTTACTCAAATGGGAAACCTTCTTTGACTTTGTATGTGTGGTGTGGACCATGGGATACAAGTAGGTCCCTACTAAAGTTTCTTCTAGGCTGCCATGGAGGAAGAGTCACACTTAATTTATAGGATAGAAAATAAATTGAAGTCACCATAGACCTTGGCTTTGTTATCATTGTTGTACTCTGACTTTAGGAATATTATTAATGTGGAATTTTGTCATTTTTCCTAGATAGATATCTGGGACTTGTCAGGTACATATTGATCTCATCTGTAGTACTTTTTTGTATGTTTGCTCTTTCTTATGAGGACCAGTGCACACAGCAGACCTTGTCCACCCACCAAGCTGAGTGTGTGCTCTGGCTTGCTCCTCTCAGTTTTGCAGCTTTCCTGTTTATCAGCTTGCTTGTTTATCTACGTAATCTGTAACGTTGTGAACATTCACCTATAAAATGTCTTGTGGGTAGAATAAGCACCACTTAGTAAGAATGCTCTGACAATATTTCAGTGTGCTCGTGATTTTTTTGAGTTGGAGTTTCACTCTGTTGCCCAGACTGGAATGCAGTGGTATGCTCATGGCCACCCCAGTGTCGACCTGCTGGGCTCCAGCGATTCTTCCATCTCAGCCTTCCAAGTAGCCACAACTACAGGCATGCTACCACACCCGGCTAATTTTTGATTTATTGTGGAGACCAGTTCTCACCAAGTTGCCTGGGCTGGTCTCGAACACGCGGGCTAAGGCAATCCACTTGCCTCAGTCTCCCAAAGTGCTGGGATTACAGGCTGAGCCACCGAGCCTGGCCCTTGTGATTTCTATTCTAACCCTGTGTTCATTGGTTTAAAGAATTGTATTGTAGCTGTGCACAGTGGCTCATGCCTGTAATCCCAGCACTTTGGGAGAGGATTGCCTGAGCCCAGGAGTTCGAGACCAACCTGGGCAACTTGGAGAGACCTTGTCTTTACAATAAATAAAAAAAAATGCTGTGTGTGGTGACTCATGCTTGTAGTGTCAGCTACTTGGAAGGCTGAGGGGGAGGGATTGCCTGAGCCCAGTAGGTCAAGGATACGGTGGCCATGAGCGTGCCACTATGTTCAGGCCTGGACAACAAAGTGAGATTCTAACTCAAAAACTAAAAAATAAAATAATGACTTTTAAAAATATTTTTTAAAAAAGGATTTTAAGAGGCACCCCCTTGATACTTTAGCTTTCTTCTGAATTAGATGATGTTGCCTGATCATGTGTGGATTTTTGCTTTTAGTTAAACATTTTAAGGTAATTTTTTCCATTCATGAATTCTAAAAATTACACAGGCTGGGCGTGGTTGCTCATGCCTGCAATTCCAGCACTTTGGGAGGCTGAAACAGCAGGATTGTTTGAGTCTAGGAGTTCAAGACCAGCCTGGGCAACATAGCAAGACCTCGTCTCTACAAAAAAACCAAAAACATTAGCCAGATGTGGTGGCGCATGCCTGTAGTCCCAGCTACTTGGGATGCTGAGGTGGCATGGTTACCTAAGCCCAGGAGGTTGAGGCTGCAGTGAGCCATAATCATGCCACTGCATTCCAGCCTGGGTGACAGAATGAGACCTCAGTTCACCTAAAAATTAACAAAGGATGCTTGTTTATTGTAAATAAACCAGAACATATGAATGGACAAAGAGAAATAAAGGTTAAGTCAGCTGAGATCCTATCATGCAAAGAAAATTACTAGTTTTAACATGTATCATTTTGAGATAATTATTTTCTAAGCTTTTATAAATTGGATGACACTGAGTCTTTGATAGCAGTGACTGAACAATCTGACCACTTCATTAAAAGTCAAAAAAGCTATTGCAGTCACCTTTGGAAAGTAAGGTGGTTTGTTTTTATTTTTATTTTATTTTATTTTTTTTGAGTTGGAATCTCACTCTGTCGCCCAGACTGGAGTGCAGTGGCTGCTCCCGGCCACCGCAGCCTCAACCTGCTGGGCTCCGGTGATCCTGCCGCCTCAGCTTTCCAAGTAGCTGGAACTACAGGCGCGTGCTACCACACCGGCTAATTTTTTGATTTATTGTAGAGATGAGGTCTCACTAAGTTGCCCAGGGGGGGGTCTCGAACACGCGGGCTCAGGCAATCTACTCACCTCAGCCTCCCAAGGCGCTTGATTACAGGCCGAGCCACCGAGCCCGGCTGGGTGGTTTGTTTTTAAACAAGTACACTAGTGAGTAAAATCAATACTGCACTGCTTAGGCACTGTGATGTTCTGGTTAGTATAACCTATAAAGTCCACTGAAACTATGACAGATTAAAATCACCATTTTAATTTAAGCCAGTTTCTTCTGAAATCAACTTTTTAGTTAGCTAGTGTTATCCACATCCTGACCTTCTGACTGATCCCTCCATGACCCTCTTGATAGACTTAAGATTTTAGAGTATTGGGTTCTTTGGAACTGGAGGAATTTAGAGACTATCTGGTTCTGCCCCCTTCTTTTCCAGGTGATAAAATTTGGGTCCATAGAAATTAAGAGGTCTACTGAGGACATTGCCCTTAAATAACTTAATTTGGATGAGTCATGTTGTAGCTCAGGTTGTCAGGGTCCTGATTTTTTAAAAAATAAATTTAGACTAGGAGCCAGGTACAATGGCCTGTAATCCCAGTTACTTGGGAGGCTGAGGTAGGAGGATCTCTTGAGCCCCGGAGTCGAGGCTGCAGGGGGAAGGGGGAGACAGGAGTGAGATCCTGTCACAGAATGAGATCCTGTCTCCCCTGCCCCCAAAAAGACAAATTTAGACTAGGTAATAATAATGCTCCCATGTGTACAACATCCAGCCCTTTCTTCTGTATTGTTGCACCCTGTTCTTTTTTTTTTTTTTTTTGAGTTGGAGCCTCACTTGGTTGCCCAGACTGGAGTGCAGTGGCCGCTTCCGGCCACCGCAGCCTCGCTTGCTGGGCTCCGGCGATCCTTCCGCGTCAGCCTTCCGAGTAGCTGGAATTACAGGCATGCGCTACCACGCTCGGCTGATTTTTTGATTTACTGTAGAGATGAGGTCTCGCTGCCCGGGCGGGTCTTGAACCCGCGGACTCAGGCAATCCACTCACCTCAGCCTCCCAAAGGCGCGGGATTACAGGCTGAGCCACCGAGCCCGGCTATACCCTGTTCTTTGAGGAGCACAACTTCTTCTTTTTTTAAAATTTGTTTTTGAGATGGAGTCTCACTTCGTCACCCAGGCTGGAGTGGAGTGACACATTCATGGTGATCCTTTTGCCTCAGCCTTCCAAGTAGCTGGAACTGTAGGCACTTGCTACCATGCCTGGCTAATTTTATTTATTTATTTATGTATTTATTTATTTATTTTAGAGATGAGGTCTCACCAAGTTGCCTAGGTTGTCTTGAACCTGTGGGCTCAGGCAGTCTACTCACCTCGGCTTCCCAGGGTGCTGGGAATATAGGCATGAGCCAGCCGAGGAGCACAACTTCTTACAGATAAGAACACCCAGTTTCTGCTTGCAACTTGCATGTGATTGATTACCCAGCTGGAAGTGACAGGCCTGGACTTTTGAACAGATTTTGTTTTCACTGTATGGTGTTGACTACCTGTTCATAAAATTCTTTTGTCCCAGTGAGGTTAGAAAAATGTTTAAAGACCTGAATAATGGTAGACCTCACTTAGTGGGTTACTATATATATCAAATAGAATAACATTCTAATTTGAGCTTTAAAAAATTTACTTAAATCTTTTTTCTTTCACTATTCCTATTGTTTTTGCCTATATTCAGAGCTAATCATTTCTCTCTAGGACTACTGTAATTTTTTTTTTTTTTTAGACAGGTTCTTTCTCCATCACCCCAGCTGGTTTACAGTGGCACAATCATGGCTCACTGCAGCCTTGAACTCTTGGGCTGAAGTGATTCACCTACCTCAGCCTGAGTGCTTGGGATTATAGATGTGTGCCACCACGCCTGGCTAATTTTTAACTTTAATCTAGAGATGAAGTCTCACCATGTTGCCCAGGCTGGTCTCGAACCCCTGGACTCAGGCAATCCTCTCACCTTTGTGCCTCCCAAAGTGCTGTGATTACAGGCGTTAGCCACTGCGCCCAGCTAACAATTTTTTAAAAATTCTATTTTATTATTGAGTACATAAATGGTACAAGTGAGGATTAACTACATAAGTAGGCTGCTTGCAGATGAAGTTTGGGCTTCTAACTGACCCTCGCTCCCTGTGATAGTCGACCAGCGACCCTTCGTGTTGTCACGTGCCCCCCCATTCTCCTTCTTCTCTTCCTATCTGGTATATTATACATTTTTAAAAAATTAGAATGTTTCTTTATAATACCTTCACTATTTGGCCACTTTGTTGAATGTACACAGAAGCCCTTCTGATTCGATTGTCCTCTGTCTCCCAATGTTCTACATTTCAGACGAGGAGTTGTTTTTGGTCTCTGGAGTGCCTGTGCTTCAGTGGGCAATATTTTGGGAGCATGCCTAGCTTCTTCTGTTCTGCAGTATGGTTATGAGGTAGGTATTTTTTCCTAGCTTTTTCGTGTGTGTCGTGTGTATGTATGTATACATACTGCTTTTTATGAAATAACATTGTGGCATTTAAAACCACCTAAAGCTGTTTCTGAGTAGGGCAAGGCTTTTATTAAAGTGGACAAACTGCCAGGCACAGTCTCATGCCTATAATCCCAGCACTTTGGGAAGTGGAGGTGAGAAGATTGCCTGAGCCCATGGGTTTGAGACCAGCCTGGGCAACATGGTGAGACCTCATCTCTACAATAAATAAAAAAATTAGCTGAGCATCTTGGTGCATGACTGTAATTCCAGCTTCTTGGAAGGCTGAGGTAGAAGGATCACCTGAGCCCAGCAGGTCAAGGCTGTGGTGGCTTTGAGTGCCACTGCGCTCGGGCCTGGGTGGCAGAGTAGACTCCAACTAAAAAATAAATAAATAAAAACATAGATAAATAAATAAATAAAATTCAAAGTGGATAAACATGTAAAAAATTTACTCATGGTAAAAGCACCATAAGAGAATCTGAAGACAGACTGGGCATTGTGGCTCATGCCTGTAATCCCAGCACTTTGGGAAGCCAAGGCGGGTGGATCAGTTGAGTCCAGGAGTTTGAGACTAGCCTGGGCAACATAGTGAGACCTTGTCTCTATAAAAAAAAAAGTAATAATAATAATAAATTATAAGACATACTGCCAATTGTGAAGAAGCATTTGCAACTTATGTTGCAGATAGAGGGCTACCTCAGCATATAACAGGTACCCACAAATTGATAAGAAAAATATCAGCAGAAAGAAAGGTAAAGAATGTGAACATGTAGTTGATGGAAAGGAAATAAAAAGTGGCTCAAGCCTGTAATCCCGGCACTTTGGGAAGCCAAGATGAGAGGATTGCCTGAGCTCAGGGGTTTGAGACCAGCTTGGGCAACTTGGTGAGACCTTGTCATCATCAGGCAAGGCACAGTGCTCATCCCAGCACTTTGGGATGCTGAGGTGAGAGAATTGCCTGAGCCCGCGGGTTCGAGACCAGCCTGGGCAACTTGGCTAGCTCTCATCTTTACAGTAAGTCACAAAATTAGCCGGGTGTGGTGATGCGTGGCTATAATTCTAGCTACTTGGAGGGCTGAGGCAGAAGGATCTCCTGAGCCCAGCAGGTTGAGGCTATGGTGATTGTGAGCATGCCACTGCACTCCAGCCTGGGCAGCAGAGTGAGACTCCGACTCAAAACAAAAAAAAACAGAAAAAAAACAGAAAAAAAGAAAAACGACATTGTGTACTTTGGTTAAAATCCAGAGTGTTTTTTAACTTTTTTTAAAATCCAGAAATTTGAACACATGTAGCATTTATGAGGAGCTAAAGAAACAGACATTGCAGTTGAGAGAGTAAGTAACTTCTAGAGGGGTCAGTATCAATCTACAACTACTCTGGCCAGTTATGATGGTTCACACCTGTAATCCCAGCATTTTGTGAAGCTGAGATGGGAGGATTGTTTGAGCTCAGCTGTTTGAGACCAATTTGGGCAATGTAGTGAGACCTCTTCTCTACAAGAAATAAAAATATTATGCCAGGTGCAATGACTTATTCCTGCAATCTCAGCCCTTAGGAATGTGGAGGCAGGAGGATTGCCTGAGCCTTGGAGTTCAAGACCATCCTGGGCAACATAGTGAGACCTCATCTCTACAAAAAATTAAAGTTAGCCAGATGTGATAGCATGTGCCTGTAGTCTCAGCTACTTAGGAGGCAGAGGTGGAAGGATTGCTTGGGCCCAGGAGGTTGAGGCTGTGATGATCCGTGATGGTGCCACTGTCCTCAAGTCTAGGTGACAAAGTGAGACCCCGACTCAAAACAAAACAAAGTAAAGCAAAAAACCTACAACTATTCTGAGCAGTTCCACCTACAGGAATTAGTCAGATTGGTGAATAGACTTGAAACGTGTATAGCTGATGTATCTACAGGGTTCTTTATTTCTGCATTATTTGCAATAGCCAAAGACTGAAGCCAGTGTCAACCAATAGCGAACTAGTTGAGCTGTGGTATTTGTTCAAAGGAAGGCTGTGCAACTGTGAAGTGGACTTAGGAAGCTCTCAGTGTACTGATGGAGATCAGTTCACTGGAGCATTCTTGGGGTGTATTAAGTAAAGAAAGCAAGGGTGAAAAACTGTAGTGAATGATGCTATTTGTGTAAAAGGGGAGAATGAAGGAGTATATATTGTTAGTATTAACTTGTATCTTTCCAAACCAATCTCTGGACGGTAAAAGCTAGCAACAATGGTTATATGTTCTGAAAATTGGGAGAATTGAGTTGATGGGGAAGCAGAGTGGGAGGGAGAGATTTTACTGCACATTGTATTACTTTTTGTTGCTTGAATCATGTGAATATACTGCCTACTTGAAAAATAATTAAAAGTAAGTAAGCTGCCGTTTTAAAAAGTCGATAAATTTTTAAACAGCTCACCGAGAACTTTGGCTTCACTTAGTGTCCGTGAGCAGTCCTTCCTTTATTCGTGGTCTACTTTATTTTAGGCTTCGTAGCTTCACATCTGAATTGTACTCATTGATTCACATGGGATTTCACTTCACCCTCTGTGCTGCTCCCAGAGTTGACTTCTGAAAACACTGCTTTAATTTTGTCATTTGTGTAAAAGTTCAACCTGTCTGTCCACATCAGGTCCCAGTCTCTGTTAAATAAAATTCAGCTATGAGCTTGCTGGTTGAGAGTTTTTTTTTTCTTTTTTAAGACAAGAAAACCTGTTGCCCAGCTTGGAGTGCAGTGGTGTGATCATAGCTCACTCCTAAACTTAAGTGATCCTTCCGCTTCAGTCTTCCAAGAAGCTGAGACTACAGGAGTGCGCCATCATACCCAGCTAATTTTTAATATTTTTTGTAGAGAAAGTCTTGCTATATGCCCAGGCTGGTCTCTAACTCCTGGCTTCAAGCAATCTTCCCACCTTGGCCTCCAAAAGTGTTGGGATTATAGGTGTGATCTACCATACCTGGCCTGATTGAGAGCCTTGAATCTTACTGTCGCCTTTTCAGGTCAGTTTTTTTTTTTGGAGTTGGAGTCTCACTGTGTCACCCAGACTGGAGTGCAGTGGCCGCTTCCGGCTACCGCAGCCTCGACCTGCTGGGCTCCGGTGATCCTTCTGCCTCAGCCTTCCAAGTAGCCAGAATTACAGGCATGCACTACCACGCCCGGCTGATTTTTTTTTATTTATTGTAGAGATGAGGTCTCGCTGCCCAGGCGGGTCTCGAACCCGCGGGCTCAGGCAATCACTCACCTCAGCCTCCCAAAGGTGCAGGATTACAGGCTGAGCCACCGAGCCTGGCTGTTCAGATCAGTTTTATTCCTCATTTTCTCCTAGAGGAAACCTTCTTTAGCCATGCAGTAAACTTACTTTCTCTCTTGCTGTGTGCCTTTGCTTACAGTGTGCCATGAGGGTGGGCAGTTGCTTTGATTTTTTTTTTTTTTTGAGTTGAGAGTCTTACTCTGTCACCCAGGCTGGAGTGCAGTGGCATACTCCCAGCCACCGCAACCTTGACTTGCTGGATTCAGGCAATCCTTCCACCTCAGCCTACCAAATAGCCGGAACTACAGGTGTGTGCTCCTACACCTGGCTAATTTTTTTTTTTTGATTTATTGTAGAGATGAGGTCTCACCATGGTGCCCAGGCTGGTCTCGAACCCGTGGGCTCAAGCAATCCTCTCGCCTTGACCTCCCAAAGTGCTGGGATTATAGGCATGAACCACCGTGTCCAGCTGATTTTTTTGTTTTTTTTTTTGAGTTGGAGTCTCACTCTGTCGCAGCTAGACAATGCAGTAGAAAAGAGTTAAAAATATAGCCGGTTTTTAACTCTTTTCTACTGCATTGTCTAGCTGCTTTAGCCTCTTTAGTTGTTTCTTTCTGAATTCCTATGTGTGCTTTTTCTAGCACTGGGCCTTCTCATTTATTCAGCTTATAATGTTTTGTATGTTGTTTAACCCCCTCAACTGGATACAGTATCTTCAAGGGCATATGCTGTGTCTTTTGTGGGAGGCTGTGTGATGCAAAGAACTAGATTTTTGGAGCCAGTCCTGATTTTACAATTGTAAGAGTGCTACTTAGTATCCTGGGGCCTCACATTATCCTTTCTGAGCCTCTTAGAGTTACTGGGAAAAATTCAGTGAGAAGACACTTTGCACGGTACCTGGCCTGGTATTGGCACTCAGTGCTCATTCCCTTCCCATCTGCCTGGTCTTCCCGCCTCCTATACATGCTCCCTAATGAATGTGTCCTCAGATGACTGCCCTCAGATATGTGAGCATCACTTCTCCCCTTTCCTGCAGTATGCCTTTCTGGTGACCGCATCTGTGCAGTTTGCTGGTGGGATCGTTATCTTCTTTGGACTCCTGGTGTCACCAGAAGAAATTGGTGAGAAGTTGTCTCTTCTTTCAGAATGTCTTACTGTTATGGCCAAAGGGAATCTGAGGCCAGGAAACCAAATCTCTTTTTTCCTAGGGAAACTGTGAGCTCTTTTAGTGAATTAGAGAACAGAGAACAGTACCGCTGTTTGTCTCCTGTCAACATGGTAGCCAACCCTTGGCACAGCTGTGCATGTCTGAGGGGAGTGACGCACATCTTTTACAGATACAGGAAAAGTTAGCATTTGCAGATGATTTTAGAATCGAGACACTAACTATGAATTAGCATGATATATTTCTAATTTCACTTCTTCAGACAGATTTCATTCATAAAAATGATAATTATCTGTCGCTAAATACAGAATATATATAAGTGAAACCATGAAAACAAAGAGATACACAATTCTTCCAAGTATTTTTGACAAGCTATGTGAGCTTAACCGACCTTAGTTGCTTCTTCTGTAAAATGGAAATAAAAATAATGTTGACCCCATAAGTAGTGATATATGCAAAGCCTTAGCACAGTGCCAGGCACATAGTAGGTACTTATTAATGGTCACTGTCATTGTTTTAGGTCTCTCAAGTATTGAAGCAGAAGCAAATTTTGAAGAAGACTCCCACAGGCCGTTAATTAATGGTGCTGAAAATGAGGATGACTATGAGCCTAATTATTCAGTCCAAGAGGACAGTGCTGTTACCCAAGTCAAGGCCATTAGCTTCTATCAGGCCTGCTGCCTCCCTGGAGTCATACCGGTACGGACTGTTCCCATCTCCTTGACGCAGCTAGTGAGATACTACAGCTTTGATATTTACATTGCCTGGGATAAAGCTTAAGTATTTAGCTTCTCTTTGATACTTTATCTTAGGAATGTATGTTCAAAAGCATAGTCACTCATGCTTCTTAGCTTATCTGATAGCTAATGCAGGCATTGGCATATCTTTTCCACGAAGAGTCAGAGACTAAGTATTTTCAGCTATGGGGGAACCCTGTAATCTCTACCACAACTACTCAGTTCTGTAGGACAGAAGACGCTGTAGATAGTGTGAGACGGATAGGTGTGGCCAGCTGTGGCCCATGAACCCTGGTTTGCTATGATCTAGCACATGACTAAGAAGGAAAAGTTGATACTTTTAAGTATATAGTTTTTGGCCTCTTGAAGTATTACAGAATTATATATAGGCCAAGAAGGACTTTGAATAGTTCATTAAGTCTGCTTTATTTGCCTACATCCTAATCGTTCTGTGGGGGAAATATTGTTTACCCTTTTAAAAAAGATTTAAAACAGAGTACTCCACAGTATTTCTTGGTAATGCATTCCAGTGTTTCCACAACCTTTACAGTCAGGAAGACTTTCTAATGTCTGAACTAAATCCCTTCTGCTGCAGTTTTTGTCTTGATGTTTCGGGCATTCTAGCACTGGAGTGAAGGCTAAGAGGCCTAGGTTGTGTGTCCAGCTTACCCACTAACTTTCTGTGAGACCTGGGGTAAGTTGCTCCACTTGTCCTCGTGCCTCAGTTCCCCTTCCCGTGGCTCTTATACAGCATTTCCTGGGGCCTGTGACTTGGGGCTGTTTGTTGTGAACAGGCACCTGTTTTTGTTATTTAATTTGCCAGTGGTGCTTTATGAATGTGGGGGAGACTCAAAGTCTACAGGCCGTCTTAGTACATACTCATCAGTTCCCTTCTGTCTGTGCCCCAAGCTATGAGAAGTAACATTTCAAGCAGATAGTTGGCTGGGTGCAGTGGCTCATGCCTATAACCCCAGCACTTTGGGAGGCCGAGGTGAGAGAATTGCCTGAGCCCGTGGGTTCGAGACCAGCCTGGGCAATTTGGCAAGACCTCATATCTACAATAATAATAATAAAACATTAGCTAGACATGGTGGTGCATGCCTGTAGTTCCAGTTACTTAGAAGGCTGAGGTGGAAGGATAGCCTGAGCTCAGCAGGTTGAGGCTGCCGTGGCCGAGAGCATGCCCCTGCCCTCCAGCCTGGGTGATGGAGTGAACCTCCAAGTCAAAAACAAAACCAAACCAAACCAAAAACAGATAGTTAAGTATGAGTTAAAATGTAAGTGTAATTTTCTGCAATTTTTTAACCCAAAGATGATAAATAAAGGACACACAGATTCCTTTAGGCCTATTCTTATGCTAATGGTTATTATTTTTTTAACCAGTTATTAAAATAATCTGGTAATAGTTTAATTTTTGAGACAGGACTCAAAGTTATGACTAAATATGGAGTCTTGCTGTTCCTTTGTTCTTCACAAGCTATTGTTCGCTCCTGTGGGCAGGGACGTAAAGGAAATCTAGTTAACTTAATTCCTTTGTCTTTGTAGCAGGCTGTCTGGACAACATGCACTCATGATTGGGACTTGGCTCTCTAGGGGGTTACTGTTGGCTGCCAGGGAAGCTGTTTTAAAACAAGTGATACCTAGGGAATAACTGGCAGCTCCAGGGAAAGAATACCAGCCAGATACCCTTTGAAGTCAGCCTCTCTGCTCCTCCCCTTTTTCCTTTGATGCTGAATGTCAGGATTTCCTGGTAATAATGTGTTGAATATAGGCGTCCCAGCCCACCACCGCCTTAAGACAGCTGCAGCTTTCTTCCTCTCAGAGGAAGACATGACCAGCAATGACCACGTTCTTTCATTTTTGACTCATCAGAGATGCTCTCTTCCACTGGATAGGGGAGCTTTTAGAAACCGTGTGTGGGAATAGTTTTAATGTTGCTGCTTTCCTGAGACCTTTCAATCGTAGGCGACTTACTGGCCATTATTCACAAGATCAGCTTTGCAGGGATAGTTTAACTGATTGTAGGAGAGGTTCATTTGTCTATGGAGCATGCTGGATAGTGGCAGGAATACCATTGATCTTTGTGTGAATAAAGACATGCAGGTATGTGCCCTGCCTTCTAGGTTCAAAACACTGATTTGCTTCTACCAGAGAACTGAAAGGAGAAGAAACTTGGGACAATTAAGAAATAGCTATATGTGTTTTTTATTCCAAAGGCCTGCTGAGCTTGCCTGTCAGAAGCTAACGGGGATACAGAGCAGAGGGAGGCTGGGTGAAGTCAGGCGTGTGGGAATTTGTGGGGATGCTTAATTGTTCATTCCAACTTCTTCACTTTGTTTTGCTTTTTAATTACATTAAAAATTGTGGTTGTGCTGTGTCTCTCTTACTAGTAATTGCATGTTTTTTTGTAGTATTCCTTGGCCTACGCCTGCTTGAAGTTAGTGAATTACTCCTTTTTCTTCTGGTTGCCCTTTTATCTGAGTAACAACTTCGGCTGGAAGGAGGCTGAAGCCGACAAGCTGTCCATTTGGTATGATGTCGGAGGAATCATAGGTATGCCAATGATGCGTCTTTTCCGTAATAAAGAGTTAAAGTCACTTGTCATTTTTTTCTTGGTTGTGAAATATGGCTTCTTTTAAAGTTGTATTACTTATTCCACAGCCATTTTCCCTAAACTGTCCTACAAGTAAACAAACTCTTTAAAATAAAATTTAAAAAGAGGCCAATGGAAGACAAGACACAGCCTAAGGCCAGCCTCTGATTTATAGGGCTCTTTTTTCTCAGTCCTCTGTTGATAGATTGGTTCTTTTGTCTTTGAAGCACACAGGAGTTTCTTTGGAGGCAATTCTCTCATACATTTTCACTGATAGCTCTAGCTAGTTGTATGTCAGAGATCTAATTTAGAATATGAATATTAATTTTTCTACCTCCCACCTTTCCCACCACCCCCAACCAAAGGGAAAATACAGTAATTCCCCTTATTTGCAATTTTGCTTTCCGAAGTTTCAGTTGCTCTTATACAGTACAATAAAAGATTTTCAGAGAAAGAGAAACCATTCACACTAACAATTTTTTTTTTTTTGAGTCAGGGTCTCACTCTGTTGCCCAGGCTGGAGTGCAGCGTCACAATCATGACTCACCACAGCCTCCACCTCCTGGGCTCAGGTGATCCTTCTGCCACAGCCTCCCGAGTAGCTGGGACTACAGGCATGCACCACCATGCCTGCTTAGTTTTTTAATTTTTTTTGTAGGAGTGAGGTCTCACTGTGTTGCCCAGGGTGGTTTCAAACTCCTGGGCTCAAACAGTATGCTCTCCTTGGCCTCTCAAAGAAATAGGATTACAGACAGGAGCCCAGCCCACATTAACTTTTTATTATAGTAATTTTTTGTTTTGTTGTTAGTTATTATTATTGATTACTTACTTTGCCTAATTTATAAATTAAACTTTATCATAAGCATGTATGAACAGGTAAAAACACATAGTATATATAGAGTTTGGCACTATCCCTGGTTTCAGGCATCCATTTGTGGTCTTTAGAACATACTCCCTGAGAATAAAGGGGAGGTGCTAATATAATACCTTAGTGTGTAGATTGTCAGATCATAACGTAAGGAATAACAGCATAGAGGTAGGAATAATAGCAGGGGTTAATTTTTGTGTTTTGCATTGTAAACATGTTACTATAAACAGAGTTTAATAGTGACTTTTTTGTTCTTTTTGAGTCAGAGGCTCACTCTGTCATCCAGGCTGGAGTGCAGTGGAATGCTCATGGCCACTACAGCCTTGACCTGCTGGGCTCAGGTGATCCTTCCACCTCAAGCCTTCTAAGTAGCTTTGGAATCATAGGCACGTGCCATCATGCTTGGCTAAATTTTTGATTTATTGTAGAGACAAGGTCTTGCCAAGTTGCCCAGGCTGGTCTCGAACTCCTGAGCTCAGGCAATCTTCCTCTTGCCTCTGCCTCCCAAAGTGCTAGGATTATAGGCGTGAGCCACTGCCTTCAGCAATAGTGGCTTTTTGCTAGAGCCAGTACTAAGAACAAGGAAGTAAGAAACTGGAAAATAAGATGACAGTATATTTTAGTGAGTATTACTCATATGGCTATGACAAAACCTTCGTATCCTTTCTATAATGTTTACATTTAGAATTATGGTAAGAGTGAATGTCCTGAGCACCTGAAAGCACTCAGTGTATCCTAGGTGATATACTGTTACTGTATTTGACCTTGGCCACCTTTATTCTTGAATCCAGAGCCAAAGGCGAGGCTGCCAATTTTGGATCTCACCAGACATCTGCCCAAGTGCCTGCTCTCTGATAAGGACATGCCAGATGCCCCATAGCCCCAGAACTCAAAGTGACAGTGCTGCTTGAAGGGCTCATATCACCTCCTTGTAAACATCCTGACCTATTTGTTATTACCAAACCACAATTGCTGCATTTAATTTTCTTTTTTTTTTTTTGAGTTGGAGTCTCACTCTGTTGCCCAGACTGGAGTGCAGTGGCCGCTCCCGGCCACCACAGCCTCGCCCTGCTGGGCTCCAGCGATCCTTCTGTCTCAGCCTTCCGAGTAGCCAGAATTACAGGCGTGCGCTACCACGCCTGGTTAGTTTTTGATTTATTGTAGGGATGAGGTCTCGCCAAGTTACCCAGGCAGGTCTCGAACCCGCGGGCTCAGGCAATTCATTCACCTCAGCCTTCCAAGGCGTGGGATTACAGGCTGAGCCACCGAGCCCAGCTGCATTTAATTTTCATGGCTATTTATTGACCACTATTAGCAGCCTATAAGGCATGGTTCTTAATTAATCTTTTTTTTTTTTTTGAGTTGGAGTCTCACTCTCGTCCAGGCTGGAGTGCAGTGGCACACTCGCTGCCACTGCAGCATTGACCTGCTGGGCTCTAGCGATCCTTCTGCCTCAGCCTTCCAAGTAGCTGGAACTAAAGGCATGCGCTACCACGCCCAGCTAGTTTTTTTATTTATTGTAGAGACAAGGTCACACCAAGTTGCCTGGACTGGTCTCAAACTCCTGGGCTCAGGCAATCCTCTCACCTTGGCCTCCCAAAGTGCTGGGATTATAGGCTTGAGCCACCGCACCCGGCAGTTAATGTTTTTTAAAATTAAAAAGCAGAAAAATCAGAAATAACATCCACAGCTTGTTTTTATAAGTGTTAATAAATGGCTTTGATAATTTTTCCATTTTTCTTATTTTGATGTCTTTGTGGTATCCTGCCCCTATGAGCTGCCATGGGAATTTAATAGTTTGCCTTCCTTTTTTTTTTTCCTTTTTTTTTTTCCTGAGTTGTAGTCTTACTCTGTCACCCAGACTGGAGTGCAGTGGTACACTCCCAGCCACCCCAGCCTTGACCTGCTGGGCTCCGGTGATCCTTCCGCCTCAGTCTTCTGAGTAGCGGGAATTACAGGCGTGTGCTACCACGCCCGGTTAGTTTTTGATTTATTGTAGAGATGAGGTCTCGCCTAGTTGCCCAGGCAGGTCTCCAACCCGCGGGCTCAGGCAGTCCACTCACCTCAGGCTCCCAAAGGGCGGGATTATAGGCTGAGCCACCGAGCCCGGCTTAGTTTGCCTTTCAAAAAGGACTTTATAGAGGAAACTTTCTCAGAGAGTCAGCCATCTTTTTGACTAGACCAGTGTTATGATCCTCATTCCTCATACCTCACACCTCAGGTGACTGAACTAAATTAGAAATGGTTTTGATTTTGCCGTGCTCTCTGTGCTTGAAGGTGGAACTTTGCAAGGCTTCATCTCTGACATACTACAGAAGAGAGCGCCGGTTTTAGCCCTGAGTCTGCTTCTGGCAGTTGGGTCCCTCATCGGGTATAGTCGTGAGTATTTCTTTGTAGTTATGTTGTTTCCCTGCTCTGATAGGAGGAAGGCATTTGCCTGGAGTCAGTGATCAGTCCTGGGAAGAACCTTGAGACCAGCTACAAGGCATGATATGCCACCTCTGTGTTGTCCATCTGAATGCCTGGGAAAGCTGTTACCACGTTGTTTTGTTTTATTTGTGTCGGGAGGAAACGGGCATCTCTTCTGCTTTGTTGATTTGTTTAAAAGCTTGCTTGGAGTGTATGTGCTTTGTTTGAGGGGAGGCTCCAGAGAGACAGCGTTATAGCCAATAAAACAATAAAGGGGGGCAGGTTTCAAAAGCGGAAAGATGGTAATTAGTAGTCTTGGGCTATGTCCCTTAAGAGGCTGCTGAGACAGCAGGAGAGCTTTTCTTTAGCTTTTAGAAGCCTCATTAGTTTGAGCACCACAAGAGGCAGACATGACAAATAAAAGTTGGAAGAGGCAGTGAAAGAGTTGTATATGTGTTGCCTAGGAGTGACTTATGAGGTCTCTGTGTGCTGCTGGGCGCGGCACAGGCACATGTCACCGGCCGTTCAAGTCACCATGGTGTATCTGTGTGTTCCCTTCAGGTTCTCCAGATGATAAGTCCATCAATGCGCTGCTGATGACTGTCACAGGTAGGCACGTGGCTCAGTTTCACTGGGAAGTTGCTGTCAGTTCAGGGAGAAGGGACACTTTTCTTCCTCCGTTTGAATAATACCAAATCCTTAATTATAGAGAACTCAAATGGTGAGAAGAAAGACGTGTCCTTTTCCAGATTGTATTTCTCTGCTGTCCTGTGGCCTCCTCAGTCCTATTGCGGCAGAAGTGGTCCCTACTGGCAGATTTTCTAGAGATTTTGATTGCTACCCTACTTCTGGCATTGCTCTGGATGCCACTCTGGAAACCAGTTCACCATCTTTCAGAAGTCCAGGGTAGCTAGTTTTTCTCCCTATGTTGGAATTGGTAAGTACTTCTTCCCTTGAGCAGTAGATGAAATAGTTGGGTGCAGTTAGGGAACATGTTATGAGAAAATGACTTCTTAAACTTGAGATCATGCTCGGGAGAGTGAGCTGCTTGTGGCTGCCCAATGCAGGGAGCTAATTCCAGGAACGGCTGGCTCCTGTGGGCCATCCCTGCTTGAGCCTTGGGCAGGTGGAGTCACCGCCTGCTTCAAGAACTGTCAGACAGGGTGTGGTGGTGCATGCCTGTAATCCCAGCACTTTGGGAGGTGGAGACCAGAGGATTACTTGAGCCCACGGGTTTGAGACCAACCTGGGCAACTGGTGAGACCTTATCTCTACAATAAATAAATAAAAAATTAGCCGGGCATGAGGGCACACGCCTGTAGTTCCAGCTACTTGGAAGACTGAGGTGGAAGGATCATCTGAGCCCAGCAGGTGAAGACTGCAGTGGCTGTTAGCAGTGTGTCACTGTACTGCAGTCTGGGTGACAGAGTGAGACTCTGACTCAAAAAAAAAAAAGAACTCTCTCTTCTTCTCTGGTTGGTTGAATTTGGATAAGTCAAGTGTTCACATGGTGCAACTCTACTGTAATAGAAGGTGTTTGACAAGTGAGTGCAGTTAGTATTCATGAATATTACTTTACAGGTTTATGGTGTTTTTCACTATATTTTTTGTATTTTGGGGTTCTGTAAGGTATGCTAGAGTGTCATAATTCAAGAAGAGATTTCAGAAAAGTAGATGCTAACTAGTTTGAGGATGTTACTTGTTTGGGAGAGTTGCCTTTTATATTTTCATTTATCTTCAACACATGAAGTGTGAGATATTGGGATATTGTGCCTGACCCAGTAGATTCCTAGTAGTGCTGTGACTTGTGTTTTTTTTTAAATTTTTTTAGTAGACGTCTCACTCTGTTGCCCAGGCTGGAGTGCAGTGCACTCTCACGGCTACTGTAGTCTTGACCTGCTGGGCTCAGGAGATCCTTCCACCTCAGCTTTTCAAGTAGCTGGAACTACAGGTGCATGCCAACACACCCAGCTAATTTTTTGATTTATTGTAGAGATGAAGTCTCTCCATGTTGCTCAGGCTGGTCTTGAACGCTTGGGCACAGGCAATCCTCTCACCTTTGCCATGTGCTGGGATTACAGGCTTGAGCCATTGTGCTCGGCTACTTGTGTTTTAATAAGAACCTCTTCTGTTTGTGACCTCAGGATTTTTTATCGGTGGACCTTCTAACATGATTAGCTCTGCTATTTCTGCGGATCTGGGTCGCCAGGAGCTGATCCAAGGGAGCAGTGAAGCTTTGGCAACTGTCACAGGAATTGTTGATGGGACAGGGAGCATTGGAGCTGCCGTGGGCCAGGTGAGAGAGGAAGGACAGCGGGGTTGGGATTCCAGTGTTTCCTTCTTTCAAGGGTGGAAGAATGCCCGCCTTCCCACTCTGCCGCAGTAGGGGGCGCTCTTGTGCTGTAGAATACTGAACTGGAAGCCTGAGGGCTTCCCTCTCCTTGGAGGACCAGCTGATGTGTGTCCTGTGTGGAAGGACCTTCTGCCTTTTTCAGTTCTCTCTTTCCACTCTTGCTTCCAGATACTTCCCATCTGCGAATAGGCTATGACTCATAAGACAGACTCTTCTGCCCCTGCCCACAGCACTCTTCTTTCCAGTCTGACTTGGCCCTCCACAGTAGGGGGCTGGAGGGGTGAGACACATGCTTCTTGCTGCTCCCACCTGGCAAAACCATGCCTTTTCTCCTCTCTCCTGTCTCCCTCTGGCACACTCTCATCCACACACACGTTCCTTACATGGATCTCACCAGACATGGCCTTGGACTCTCCAGCAGCCTTTTAGTCACTTTTTCTGGTTCCTGCATGTCCAAAAACCGATGGCTGTATTTCAAAGGCTGGTTCATAAATGTTGTGTATCAGAGTAATCTGGGACACTCATTAAAAGAACACTGAGCTGGCCAGACACAGTGGCTCATGCCTAAATTCCAGCATTTGGGTCGAGGTGAGAGGATTGCCTGAGCCCTTGGGTTCGAGACCAGCCTGGGCATCTTGGCGAGACCTCATCTCTACAATAAATAAAAAAGTTAGCCGGGCGTGGTGGCGCATTCTTGTGGTTCCAGCTACTTGGAAGGCTAAGGTGGAAGGATCGTCTGAGCCCAGCAGGTAGAGGCGGTGGTGGCTGTGAGTGTGTCACTGCACTCCAGCCTGGGCGACAGAGTGAGATTCTGACTCAAAAAAAAAAAAAAAAGAACACTGAGCTTACTGTAGACTCCCTGAGTTAGAGCCTGAGGGTCTGCTTTTTTTTTTTGAGTAGGAGTCTTGCTCTGTTCCCCAGAATGGAGTGCAGTGTCACACTTACAACCATTATAGTGTTGACCTGCTGGACTCAGGTGATCCTTCCGCTTCAGCCTTCCAAGTAGCTAGAACACAGGTGCATGCCACCACACCTGGCTAATTTTTTGATTTATTGTAGAGATGAGTTCTCACCAAGTTGCCCAGGCTGCTTGAACCCTTGGGCTCAGGCAATCCTCTTGCCTCCGCCTCCCAAAGTGCTGGGATTACAGGTGTGAGCCACTGTGCTCAGTCTGGATCTGAATTTTCAACAAGCCATCTTAGTGATTCTCATGCTCTCTGATATTTGAAATTCTCTAAGCAAAGTTTGTGCAACTATACACAGACCAAACTATTCAAATTGACCTTTGTTTTACATAAATTCAGGTCTTCTCTCAGACAGGTATATCTTCTCTGGGACAATCATGAGTCATGCCTCTTCTGGGGTATACCACTCCGGGTTATGGAGTATGATTTTATCAAAATATAGATTTGGGAATCATCTGCATGGATAAAATAATTGAACCGAAGGAAGTAGGTGAGATATTTAATGGAGAAGGAGAATGTGGGCAAGAGCCCGTTCTCAGATGCCCAGTGGTCAGAAATGGGAGCCAGCAGAGTAACTTGCAGTCAATGGGATGGCATTTGAGAAGGTGTTAGTCAATAAGGTCCTGGATTTAGAGAGACCAGGAGAAGGGGAACTGTAGGACAAAAGGCTCTAAGCTTTGACATTTAGGAAATCACTGATGACCCTGAAAATTGCTGTTTGGGGGGGTAGATCACTGATGTCTGACTACTTGTGGTTATTGAGAGAACAAGTACTGAGGTAAAGTGAACCATCTTAATATGTGTCACAACCCAGCCACATAGCATATATATTCATTTGTTAATGTTTGTCTCTCCCTCTGTAAACTTCAAGAGAGCAGCATTTTATTGAGCGTTCTTCTGTGGCTCTAGTATCTGGAACAGTACCTGGCACACAGTAGCATTCAGATATTTGTTAAGTGATTATAGAGTGAACGACTGATATGCTTAGCATGTTTGATTATAAGACTAAAGAGCAAAAATTAAAAAAAAAACTTGCTGAAAATTTGGGGAAAAATTTGCTTACCTGATCATGCTCTGGAGTGAGAATCAAAAAATGTTATTGACTGCCAATTCAGATGTCTTCATATAAGGGGTAAAGGGTGACTGGATTGGATATCCTTTTCTGACATTATGGTATTTTAAGTTATCCTTCCTTATGAATGCTTTCTTCATTAACGAAAGAGGTAGATTATATCTGCCAGTATTCAGATGCTTAGCTGTGAACTTGGGTCAGCATTGACTGACCTTTGTGGTTGAGGAGGCATATCCAGAGTAGATCATTGTTAGGTTAACTCATTCCTCTTGCATGTTGATTTCTGAATGATTTCCCATTGCCTAAGAAGTAAAATCCTGAACTTTGTGGCTTGGTATTAAAACTCTATCACCTTGTCTTTAGCTACTCCCCTAACTCACTCTGAATAATTTAGTTGTCTTCACCTTTCCCTGACTTCCCAGGAAAAGAACTAGTTGCTTTTTCCTCTGGGTTGCCATGGCAGGTGATACGCACCTCTTGTAGAGCCTTTGTCATGGTATGTCACCTTTGCTTATTTATCCCTCTGTCTTCTGGACCAGACTCTGCATTCTTGGAGAACAAGAGCACTGCTTCCTTCATCTTTGTGTTCCCAGTGCTAAGTGCATTTTTGACACATACTAGGGGCTCAGTAAGACCCTGCAATTTTATCTAATTGCAGTATCTACCCAAATAAATGAGAACAAATGTCCATATTAAAATGTGTACGTGGAAATTCATAGCTGCATTATTCACAACAGCTCAAAAAGTAAAACAACCCAGAAGTCCATCAACTGATACATGGATAAATAGGATGTGGTATATCCATACTATGGGACATTATTTAGCAATTAAAAAGGAATGAAGGATGCTGCAGTGTAGAGGAACTTCAAAAATATTATGCCAAGTGAAAGAAGCCAGTCACAAAGACCACATGCTGCATATAATTTCATTCAGATGAGATGTCTAGAATAGGGAAATCTGCAAGGAAAGAAGTTGGATTAGTGGTTTCCTAGGGTTGAGTGGGACAGGGAGGTGACTACTAATGGGTACAAAGTTTCTTTTAGGGGTGACGTTGTTGTAAAATTAGATGATGGTGATGACTATACAACTCTGCAGATGTATATAATAAAAACTATTGAGTTGTATACTTTTAATGGGTGAACTTTGTTATTACATTACATATTAATAAAACTTTTATAAAGGGTAAATTTTCAGTTACAGAGTTTGGAGGGCCACTGTGCTTCCTTTAATGGGTGACTAGACCTCCGCTTTTTTGCTTTATATAATGTGATCTAGTGATCTATAAATCATTCAGTTGATCAGGTGCTTTGGCTCACGCCTGAATCCCAGCACTATGGGAGGTGGAGGCAAGAGGATTGCTTGAGCCCATGGGTTTGAGACCAGCCTGGACAACATGGTGAGACTTTGTCTCTACAATAAATCAAATTAACCGGTGTGGTGGTGCACTTCTGTAGTTCCAGCTACTTAGAAGGCTGAGGTGGAGGGATTGCCTGAGCCCAGCAGATTGAGGCTGGAAAAATCAATTGTTCTGCTTTAAGTTTTCCTGGTTATAGATTTCAGTAGTAATGCGATAAAAGAACACAGGCTCCCTCTCATATCTATGGCAGTTTATTTTGTTTTATTTATTTATTTTTTGAGTTGGAGTCTCATTCTGTCACCCAAGGTTGAGTGCAGTGGCACACTTACAGCTACTGTAGCCTTGGCTGGCTGGGCTCTGTCCTTCCGTCTCAGCCTTCCGAGTAGCTAGGACTATAGGCACGTGCCATCATACTCGACTAATTTTTTAATTTATTGTAGAGATGAGGTCTCACCAAGATGCCCAGTCTGGTCTCAAACCCCTGGGCTCAGGTTGTCCTCTTGTCTCCGCCTCCCAGAATGCTGGGATTACAGGTGTGAGCCACGACACCTGGTGCCAGTTGATTTTAGACCTGCATTCCTGGAGCATTCAATGGGGAAAGAGTGATTGCTTCAACAAATAGTATTAGAAAAACGGGATATCCATGTGCAAAAGAATGAAGTTGGACTCTTACCTTGTATCATATACAAAACAAACTCAAAATGGATAAAAGGCTTTAAGAACTTAAAACTGTAAAACTTTTAGAAGAAAACATAGAAGCAAATCTTCATGGACAAATATATACAAATGGCCAATAAGCACATGAAAAGGTCTCAGCATCCTTAGTCACTAGGAAAACACAAATCAAAAACACAATATGACTTTATACCTACTAGGATGGCTATAAATTACAAAGCAGAAAATGTGACTAGAGTCGGTGAGGATGTGAAGAAATTGGAGCCCTACATTGCTGGTGGGAATATAAAATGGTACAGCTTCTGTGAAAAACATTTTAGTGCTGCTGCTGCTTCTTCTTCAAAAAAGGTAAACAAGAATTACCACATGACCCAGCAATTCCATTCCTAGGTATATTCCCAAAAGATTGAAAACAGGGACTGGTACTCATATTTGTATGCCAACATTTATTGCAACATCATTGGTAGCCAAGAATTGGGAACTACGCAAGTGTCCATCAACAGATGATTGGATAGACAAAATATGGTATATCCAAACAATGGAATATTAGTAAGCCATCTACAGCATGGATGACCCTTGAAAGCATTATGCTAAGTGAAACAAGCCAGACCCAAAAGGACAAATATTATGATTCCATTTACGTGAAATAACTAGAATAGGCCAATTCATAAAGACAGAAAGTAACTTAGAGGTTACCAGGGGCTGGGGAGAGAGGGCAGCGGAGAATTAATTGTTTAATAGGTACAGAGTTTCTATGTGGGTGATATGAAATTTTGGAGGTAGATAGTGGAGTGGTGATGGTTGTACAACATTGTGAATGTAATCCACTGGCTCATATAATTAAAAATGGTTAAAATAGCAAATGTTATATCAGATATATTTTACCAAAATAAGAGGAAAAAAGAAAAGGTTAAATGCTATTAGATCCTTGCCAGTAATTGAAAGTAAGGTAAAAGAATATGCTGTTGAATGCCAAGGTGATGCCGCAGTCTTGTGAGCAAGTGGCATAATTGAAGAATGAGCAGCATAAAGACAAACTATTTTTGAAGCATTAATTATATAATACCTTTCATTGGAAGAAAGAATGATTAAATGGGAGTGGCTTGCAAATGTTCATCTTCCTCTCTAGATAGCAAAGGGAATAAAAAGAATCCTTCTGAGCTTACAGCTTCTGTTACATGATTTTTGAATTTGGGCCCTACAGGCTTACAAAATGAGGCTGTTAGTAAAGCTTAAATGGGAACATGTATGTGGATTCACTTTGTAAACCGTAAAACATTATACAAACCCTAACTCCCTTATTTGCTAAAATAGTCATGTTTAATCTACTTTTTAGCTGCTTCATTTATTTATTTATAAAGAATTATATTGTAGTTTTCTTTTTCTCCCTTTTAGTATTTAGTGTCTTTGATCCGAGACAAACTAGGGTGGATGTGGGTTTTCTACTTTTTCATTCTCATGGTAAGTGTGTTCCTTTTTCCCTCCACTAGTTGTTTTTCTTACTAATTCTTATTTCTTATTAATTCAACTCAATGCATTTACTAAATTACTTCTTGAACTAGCAAAATTGCTGATACTTTTGTGAAAAGTAACATTTTTTTTAGTCTAAAAGCCATATTTTTTCAAGGATGAAAAGGGCCCTCAGTTTGCCCTTGACCTGAGTCCAGTGATTATTGCCATTTTTCATTCTTTTCTTTTTTGAGTTGGAGTCTCACTCTGTCACCCTGACTGGAGTGCAGTGGCACGCTTACAGCCACCCCAGCCTTGACCTGCTGGGCTCAGGTGATCCTTCCGCCTCAGCCTTCCATGTAGCCGAAACTACAGACATGCGCTACCACGCCCAGCTAATTTTTGGACTTACTGTAGAGATGAGATCTCACCAAGTTGCCCGGTTGTTCTTGAACCCGTGTGTTCAGGCAGTCCCTTCACCTTGGCCTCCCAAAGTGCTGGGATTACAGGCTTGAACCACTGTGCATATTGCCATTTTTAATTTCAGACAAACAAGAGACTCATTTAAAGTATTGCCACCATTAATCAGCATACTCTTTTGGTGTACTCTGTCTGCTAGATATGATTTGGGAATGCTGAAGGAAATTGCAGCGTACACCAAAGAACATAGAGTTAAAGGAACAGCATTGCTATAATTAATACCGTCATGTGTGTAGGTTCTAAAATGGTGATAGTTTCTTGATGAAATATTATGCTTTGGGCACTCTTGGCCAAGATTCTGTACTTTCTGGTAAATAGCCGATACATAATAAAGCTTTGTGCTTTTGAAATGTTGCTCTCTGTTGAGTAATCATGTGACATACTCGATCACATTATTGGCGGGGATCATGCTCAAGACATGTCTACTTGAGAGTCTGGTGATGGCCTGGTCCACCAGGGATGCAGCATGTCCTTAAATCCCGGGCATCCTAATTGGAAGCAGCCTCAGTTACCTCGAGTCCAGGCAACTGTCCTCTTTCTTTGTCCAAGGAGCTCTGAGGCAGTCTAAGTCCAGGAATTCCCTTTCTCTTGCTGTCTAGCTTCCAAAGACTGGACCATATATCTCTTTTGGTCCATTTCTGACATCTGTGCTAAGTGGAGGGAAATGTCTTCTGATGACCCTTCTGGTCTGATCATAATGGGAATTTTAGTAGAAAGAAAACTGGATCTATTATAAGAAACAGGTTTGTTTTGTTTTTTTTTAAGTCAGGGTCTTTTTTTTAATTTAATTTTTTTCAAATTTTAATTTTGAAGATGTAGGGTACAATTCAGGGTTAGGTATACAAAATGTTCATTGTACAGCTTCCCTTGTTGATGAGGTATGCCCCCCTCCCCTGGCAGTTTCTCAATACTGCCAATCCCACCCCTTCTCCCTTGGCATTTTCCCACTACTTCCAATCCCTTTCTTAGAGTATTATGATAATTGTTCGAAGTCTGCTTATGAGTGAGAACATATGGTGCTCTGTTCTTTGTTTCTGTGATAGATCACTGAGTATGATCGACTCTAAATCTATCCAAGTTGCTGCAACAGGGTCTTACTCTATTGCCCAGGCTAGAGTATAGGGACACGGTCATTGCTCACTGCAGCCTTTACCTCCTGGGCTCAGGTGGTCCTTCACCTATGCTTCCTGAGTTGTTGGGACTACATGTGTGCACCACCACACTCGGTTAATTTATTTTTATTTTTTTTGGTAAAGATGAGGTTTTGCTGTGTTGCCCAGACTGGTCTCAGATTCCTTGGCTCAAGCAATCTTCCTGCCTCAACCTCCCCAAGTATTGGGATTGGATTACAGGCATGAGCAACTGCGCCTTGCCTAAGAAACAGTTTTTATTTTGAGCTTTAGTATCAATTTTCTGCTCTACCTATGGCACATTATTTAATTTATTGTGCTTCACTCTCTTTTTTGACAACTGTAATGTGACATTAAGTGTTTTGTAATGCTAACTATAATTTCCAAAATCATTTCCTAATTCATTGAAGATTAAAAGTTATCTTTGTAGGAAGTCAAAATGAATGTAATTATCCAAATCCATTATAATTTTCAAAACATGATGCTCTAACAAAAGTAATTAAACTGTTGCTGCATGTTTAATACTTTTTTCTCTTCACAGACGAGTTGTACAATTCTTTTCATCTCACCATTAATAGTGAGGGAAATATTCTATCTTGTGCGGAGGAGACAAACTCACATATTAAGTGAGTGACTGCCCATAAGACAAAAAGAACAATGGGAGACACATCGAGACTCTTAGGGCTTTTAATTCTCCCTATTTGGGGTTATCTAGAGCTGCAATGCAACCTCTGACTGTCAGGCCTCTTTTGAGACTGCCAGCCACCTGAGATGCTGACCAGTAGTGAAGGCCGGCTGTTTATCTACACTACAGGAGTTGTTGATGATTTGTTGTTTCATGAATGTGCCGAGTGGCCTATGCATCTTTCAGCGTTTTTGCCTGTTGAGGTTTATCCCTTGAACCGTAAATGTCGTATTAGACTTGGACCCTTGTTCTTCCGCCTGGACAAGTTGAATGAACCGGGGGCAGAGCCACGCAAGGTTTGTATCCATGATGAATTCCACGGATAGGATCATTGCATTTTGCTTTGGTAATGAGTTTGCAGAGAGCAGTTCATCTTTGAAACATCAAATCCTGATAAAGTGCTCAAGCTGGATCAAGCTGTAAGCCTGTGTTGGACAAAGAAACCCTCTGTTAATGCTGGTGGGGGAGATCATGTTACATGCCCGTTGGCTCTGTCTCTACCCATCTGATCTACAAGTCATTTAGCCCCGCTGGCAGAAATATCTTCAAATTATTGTCAACTTGTTTTCCTCTGTCTTCATTCAAATTAACTTTGACTCCTGGGGGTATTTAATCTTTTTCTTAAGTATCATAAGGTACATCAGTTAACTGGAACATTCCGATGTGTAACTCACAACTGAAGTTCTCAACCTCAGATGTGTTGTCTGGTCACTTCAGAGTCCGCTAGGAGGCTAATCTGCTTAGTTCTATTTTTAGAGGATTGGTTTTTGTCACAACCCGTTCCTGGAGTTACCTCAGTAGAACACTAGAATTAGAGAAAAAGGAAAGACCTTTTGTCCTAGTAAGTATTAAGAGCAGATGATCCTTAACTTAGGGTGGGATTGTGTCCTGATAAGCCCATAGTAAGTTGAAAGTATTGGAAATTGAAAATGCATATAATACACCTAACCTACCAAATGTCATAGCTTAGCCTAGCCTACCTTATATATGCTGAGAACACTTATATTAGCCTACAATTGGCCTAAGTCATCTAACACAAGCCCTATTTTACAATAAAGTGGTGAATATCTCACGTAATGTATTGAATACTTTCCATTATATCAAAGTTGTGATGCTTTTGCACCTTTGTAAAGTCAAAAAATCAGAAGTCAGGGACTGTCTGTATGTGACATTGAATCACAATAATGGGTTACTGGGCCCTTTAGAAATGCCTAAAGCAGTGTCCTTTAGAAAATTATAGAGTATACGTCTTCAAGGCTGTGAATTCTGTACTAATAATCAATATTTTAAGGTCATTCTGTGTACATATTTTAAATTATATAGGTGAACTAGGAGGAAAATGTGCAATTTTGAGGGCTACCTGATTTGCATTGAGTTAGGGAATATTTTTCAGCCTCTTGCTTTACACTGAATTGTGGTGTTTATAAATTTGTTATTTAATCATGCAGTTTTCCAATCGGTGTATTGCTCATTTACTGACAAAAAGGGAAAATGTGAAACACAGAAAGGGAAAAATAAACTGACTTTTATAATAAACCTCTGCCTGTTTGGTTATTTAAATCTATACTGTGAGTGTGGGATTTCATGTGTGAATAGTACCTTTAGGTTTCCTGACAGCACTCGCAGGTGAGCCAGCACTAACCCACAGCGTGGCTGGGTACCACAGCATCTCCACCTGAGATGCTGGGAGTGCCTCATTTCTGTTCTGTTCTGTGAAAACTTACCCTTGCCCTTTGTGTTAGATTGTGCTCAGTTTGGATGAGTTGCCTAGTTGTAACTTAAGAGCTATCTGTTTAGCCTAGGCAACATAGTGAGACTCTGTCTCTATAAAAATACATAAATAAGCCAGACTTGGTGGTTCAGCCTGTAATCCCAGCACTTTGGGAGGCTGAGGCGAGTGGATTGCCTGAGCCTGCTGGTTCCAGACCTGCCTGGGCAACTTGGCGAGACCTTGTCTCTACAATAAATCAAAAATTAGTCGGGTGTGGTAGTGCACGCCTGTAGATCTAGCTACTTGGAAGACTGAGGCAGAAAGATCGCCAGAACCCGGTAGGTTGAGGCTGTGGTGGCCGTGAATGTGCCACTGTACTGCAGTCTGGGCGACAGAGTGAGACTCCAACTCAAAAAACAAAAAACAAAAAATAAAAATAAATAAATAGCCAAGTATGGTGGTGCATCCCAGTATACTGTGGTGAGCAACACTGCACTATGGCCTGGGCGACAGCAAAACCTTGTATCTTAGAAAAAGTGACACCGCTGGGCTCGGTGGCTCAGCCTGTAATCCCGCGCCTTTGGGAGGCTGGGGTGAGTGGATTGCCTGAGCCCGTGGCTTCGAGACCCACCTGGGCAGCTTGGCAAGACCTCATCTCTACAATAAATCGAAAATTAGCCGGGCGTGGTAGCGCGCACCTGTAGTTCCAGTTACTTGGAAGGCTGAGGCGGAAGGATCACCGGAGCCCAGCAAGTCGAGGCTGCGATGGCCGGGAGCGGCCCCTGCACTCCAGTCTGGGCGACAGTGAGACTCCAACTCAAAAAAAAAAAAAAGTGACACCAACTGGTTTATTTTATTTTTAAATTTTATTTTTTTATTTTAAAGATGTGGGGTACAGCCAACTGGTGTTTTCTTAACCAGTTTGACCATTGAAGGTGACTGTTCCTTAGACCCCTCTATGACTGTACTGAAATGAAATTATAAATAAAATGCTCAACCTTGAACAAAATGATATATTGTCCTATGGATGTAGTCCTTATTCTAGTTCTGCCAATCTGCAGGAACTAACTTTAATAAATGAGAGTTCACTTTCTTATTAATGTTTTTCCCTTAAGGCCATTGGGAAAGCTCATTGGAAAAATGCACCCTTCTTGGAAACCTGGATAGGCCAGAAGGCAAAGGTTGGGGCCTGGGTTCTAACACCAGTTTTACCCCTCTCAAGTTCTATGTCCTGGCAGTTCATGGAACTTCTTTGGTTCTCAGTTTCTCCTTCTAAAAGATGCAATCCAGCCTGGGCTATGATCTTTCATGTCTTATTCATTAATATCCGCAACGTAGCAATCTTCACTATTTTTTCAGTTTCATTGTCACATAAATATGTTAATATATGTGGGTAGAATACATTGGATGCTTAAAAAGTGGATTATCCAAGCCTTTAAAATTTTATTTCACCATAAATTCAATTCAATAGTTTTTTTTTTTCTGGGAGCTAAACATGTATCCAAAACTGTGCTAGGTACTGGAGATTTGGGGATAAACAGTTTCTGACCTATTATTAATAATTTTAATGATGGAATATTTTGATGTAAGTGCCAAATATCAGTAAACATTTCATAAAAGAAAAAGGAAAATGCACCCTTCCCTAACAGCTGAACGCGCATGCTCCCTAGGTTGAAATAAAATGCTATGGCCTGCCTTTTCTTTTCAGAAGGTGGTTTCTCCTTATAGTGTCAAAGAAGGACATGTCTTTCCCCTTCCTTCTTCTTTTGGCCTTTCCTGGCTGCTGGGGGACCAATATTCCTTCAGGAAGTGCTGGAGACCCCTTCCCCTAGGATTGTAGGATGGAGAATGTGTCTGCTCTCAGCCCTCTGCTCCTTTAAATCCTCCAGAAGTTCTCCTCCCACATCAGTAACTGACGCAGCCTCTTCTTAGCCCTACTAGTTCTAATGTTCTATTTTTTTTTCACAGCCCACCCCTTTGAGTTAATGGACTGTATCTGCTGGCTTCCTGGTCATACTACTAACTTTCTCCTCAACTAGGTAAATAGCCATCTATATGTTTGTCCAGGACAGTCCTGTTTAATGCCGCTGGTCACCGTAATTATCAAGGGTATCTCCTTTTGCTCTCCAAACATCCTGGTTTGGACACCTCATCCTTAATCTCTAACTTCTTGTCTCCTGACAGAAACCATATATTTGAAGTTCTTTGAATTTGGAGATTTCCCACCCCACCACCTTAATCTTTTTTTTTTCTTTTTTGAGTTGGAGTCTCACTCTCACCCAGATTAGAGTGCAGTGGCATGCTCATGGGTACCGCAGCCTCGACCTGCTGGGCTCAGGCGATTCTTCTGTAGCTGGAACTACAGGTGTGCACCCCCACTCCCGGCTAAATTTTTGGATTTATTGTAGAGTTGAGGTCTCACCAAGTTGCCCAGGCTGGTCTTGAACCCCTAGGCTCAGGCAGTCCTCTCACCTCCTCCTCCCAAAGTGCTGGGCTTACAGGTGTGAGCCACTGCAACTGGCTCACTCTTAACCTTTCTCTAGTACTTGACACTGGTGACCACCTCATCTTTCCCAGGACTTCTGTGTGTGTGGCTTCAATTGTGTTTTAATTGATCAGATCTCCTTACCTCCTGGCCCTTCTCCTGGGTTCTCTTCTCTGGTGTTCTACTGGTTTCCTTTCTACTCTCCCTGGTGAGCTGTTTTTGTAATCTACCAATAGCTCTGTCAAATACTTGTGAAAAACCACTAACATCAGTCTGTTAATTAACAATAGTTAAGAGCAAATCTCAAGGGAGGGAAATGGCCTTAACTTAGATCACCTAAACCTCCTCTCTTACCCCACAAACCACTCTGCCAGTTGCCTGCACTAATGTTTTTTCAAGTTTTCTAGGTTACAAACCTTTTTTTTTTTTTTTTTTGAGTTGTAGTCTCTCTCTGTTGCCCAGGCTGGAGTGCGGTGGAACATTTATGGCCACCGCAGTCTTGTCCTGCTGGACTCAGGTGATCCTTCTACCTCAACCTTCCAAGTAGCTGGAACTACAGTCACGTGCCACCACACCTGGCAAATTTTTTGATTTATTGTAGAGACGAGGTCTTTCTAAGCTCAGGCAATCCCCTTGCCTCTGCCTCCCAAAGTGTTGAGGTTATAGGCATGAGCCACCATGCCCGGCTTGGTCACAAACCCTTGTGAGGATCTGAAAGCCACTATCCTTTCTGCAGATTGAAATGCACATATGAGAAATCAGGATTTTCTTTCTGGATGTTCATACTTGAAGCCCGTTTTTGGACCACAAAGTTAAAAACCTTGGTTAAAGTTAGAGACCTTGGTTAACAGAGTCACGTCCCAGGCTTTGAGCTTCTTCGCAGTCCATTTCAGTCTGTTTTTTACTGATTCTCCCATGGTCTGTCTACCTGAGCCTTCTGCAGAATCAGACTAGTTAGTTCATTCCTTGCTGCAAATGGCAGCATGTGCTCATGGCTTCTTGTCCTGGTCCACACCTCTCTGTAATACCCATTTTTGCTTCTAACTTTCTGGGTTTTAAAAAAATACATATTTAAAAATAGAGACAAGGTTTCATTATATGACCCAGGCAGGTCTTGAACTCCTGGGCTCAAGCAATCTTCCCACCTCAGCCTCCCAAATGCTGGAATTACAGGCATGAGCCGCTGCACCCAGCTCGCTTTCTAAATCTTAATTTTCCTTCAAGGCTAGGCGAAGCACCATCTAGTCTGGAAATCTCAACCAGCCTTAGTAGTCCTTTGCCATCTCTCCTTTCTTTTGTGAAAACATCAGTGTTACTTAGGTGGTGCTTAGCGGTTTCCTTCTTAGCTATTTTCATGTCTAACTCCCCTAGGAGACGGATGCTCTTTCCATGCCTGGTTCCTCACGTGGTTGGTGCCGAGTCAGTGTGGAGCGTGTGGAAAGGTGGAAGGGAAGTGAGTGAGTGGAGTATGGGCGAGCAGGTGGTGGCTCCCTGACCTGAGGACTGCTTTCCCCTTGCTCTGCTCAGCACTGTCGATGCTGAGGGCTCCTGGCAGCCCTGTGGATCTCCTGAGGGCTCAGCCACAGTGAGTGTGAAGGCATTGGCTCCAGGACAGATCCCGTGCTACTCAAGCATGAGCTGCTCTCCTGACTCCTGCTGGTGTTTCCACCTGGTCTCATCTTCCTTCTGTGGCCATTCAGACTCCTTTCATCTCTCCTAGTCCCCCTCCGTGCCCCACCTCCATGAAGCTTTCCAGATCGCCCTGCTAGGAATCCTCTTTTCTTTCTGGAAACTTCTTCTTTTGGTAACCATTTTATGTATTTGTTATCTTATTAGTAGTAGTAGTTTTGAGTCAGAGTCTCACTCTGTCACCCAGGCTGGAGTGCAGTGGCACGCTCACAGCCACTGCAGCCTCAACCTGCTGGGCTCAGGCTATTTGCCTCTGACTTCCAAGTTTGAGGAACTACAGGCATGTGCCACCATGCTCAGCTCATTTTTCTTGATTTATTGTAGAGATGAGGTCTTGCCAAGTTGCCCAGGCTGGTCTCAAACTTGTGGGCTCAGGCAATCCTCTCACCTCTGCTTCCCAAAGTCCTGGGATTATAGGCGTGAGATACCACGCCCAGCCTCCTTCTGGAAACTTCTAAAGCCTTCATCCTCAGACCATACAGTGTGCCCCAGGATGATTCGTTTCTCTACCTTATTTTGTTCCCTGGTTGTTTCTGGTTAAGTTCTCATTTCCTCAATTAAATTGTGAGTCACAAGACACAGCAGCCATTTAATCAAGATAGGTCAACATGCCTTCCCACCTTGCCTCTTTTGTGCTTTTAGATCCAATATCATCCTTCTTTTGGTTTTCTTTAGTTGCCTTCATCATTTATGTCTGATGACATAAAGTTATTTCAAGCCAGGTGTGGTGTGCACCTGTAGTCCTAGCTTCTTGGGAGGCTGAGGCAGAAGGATCACTTGAGACCAGGAGGCTAGAGTGAGCTATGATTAAGCCACTGTGCTCTAGCCTGGGTGATAGCACAAGACCCTGTCTAAAAAAAAAAAAAAAAGAAAAGTTTATTTCAGCATATATCTAAAATAAGATTAAATATGAAGTACTGATTTATGTATATGTGACCATAGATAATACAAATCACTTAAATGATCTTATCTATGTATGTCATATGTAATATAGGTTACATATAGTTGCAAATATATATATATGCAAATAAACAAGTCTTATTCTGGAAAAGGAATTCCATGCCTGGACACCCACCCAGTGGTGTGCTCTTTCAGTCATTAATGAAACAAATGCTCATGTGTCTAGACATCTTCTGAAACTGCTGTCCCAGTCCCTACTCTGTTTTATTCCCTCGACAGTCTGTGAGAACCAAGACCTAGAGAGGTTGAGTGGCTTGCCCAGGATTACATCATCTAAATAACAGGACTAAGAATGAACTAGAACCCAGGTCCTGGGAACCTCAGTGATTTTTCTGTTTTGCTGTATAGACCTCCTTTAACTGACTCCTACCCCAGACTGACTTCTAAGGTATACGTTGTGCAGCTGCATCTGTCTTTCTCTGGCCAGAGTCCTACAAGATAAACAAAACAGCCCCAAGTTGGGAGGCTTTGTGTGGAAGTGCCTGTCGTCCCCACTCTCGCCATGGGTTGTGGCCTCACAGAGATGGCTGGGCTACCCTGGCAGGCTTGCCTTATCCCTAGGTTATAGCCTCTCTTCATGGCCTGTGCTAGGTTTACCTTTTTTAAAAAGCACCTCTTAGGCCAGAGGCGGTGGCTCACGCCTGTAATCCCAACACTTTGGGAGGCCGAGGTGAGAGGATTGCCTGAGCCCAGGGGTTTGAGACCAGCCTGGGTAAATTGGCGAGACCTCATCTGTACAATAAACAAAAAAATTAGCTGGGCATGGTGGCACATGCCTGTAGTTCCAGCTACTTGGAAGGCTGAGGAGGAAGGGTTGCCTGAGCCCAGCAGGCTGAGGCTGTGGTGGCTGGGAGTGTGCCACTGCCCTCCAGCCTGAGTGACAGAGTGAGACTCCAACTCAAAAAAAAAAAAAAAAAAGCACCTCTTCACTCCTTGTCTGATCCTTTTGTTTGATCCTGAGGAGAACTCTACCACTTCATAAACTCCTGCCTTGTAATAGCTCCTCTCTTCTTAGGTGTCCCTGAATGGTTGAGAAAGGCGTGGTGACTTCATGTGCCCAGCCAACTCAGGCCATACTGCCTTTTCTGTAGAGACCCATGCCCAGGTGCTCTTATTTCAAATGACTGTTGAACTTGGAGTGAGGTCCTTCTAAAATGCCATTAGTCAGCTTTTTATTGCCCCTGCCATCTGATTAAGGAAACAGCTTTTTTCCTCTTTGTCCTTTCAGAAATTAGATAAAAGTAGCAAAACATTTGAAACTATTTTTAATCCCCTTCATCAGTGTGGCACAAGAAGTTGTCATCTAGAACTTCATAATCAGAAACATGCAGATAAAAGGGCCACCCTGATTGACAGGAATGTTGTCGCAGATTTAATGGGATAATTGTGTTTAGGTGAAACCTTTCATCTGTGGACTTCAAAGGCCTTTACCTTGTTTAATAGTTATTATCATGCCATAGAGAGTGGCATCAGGATATCAGTCCTAGATTTCATGTATGTATGTGCACATTTGTTTATTTACTTATCATTTTGTTTGTTTTCCTAGACTCAACCTAGAAAGTTTCAGGAACCTAGCAGCACTGCAGTTGATTTCCATTAAAACGACTATCTGGCCAAGAGCAGTGATAGAGTGAAGATGTTAATGGGTTATAAAATGAAGCCAGAGCCCCACTCTGGAGCCAGGAGGGTGTGACTGGGAGGGGAAGAACAGTGACTGACACAGGCAACAGAGAGCTCCCTCCTGGCCGCCCCTGGAGTGTGGGAAACAGCTTTTCTCCTTGTCAGTACTGCTCCTTGGGTTCACACAAGACATGATTTCATGATAGCTCTTGGAGAGAGCATCAGTGCTGCATAGCCCTGAGTTGTCATCTTTTTATTTTTATTTTTTGAGTTGGAGTCTCACTCTGTCACCCAGGCTGGAGTGCAATAGCACACTCACGGTCACTGCAGCCTCGACCTGCTGGGCTCAGGCGATCCTTCCACCTCAGCATTCCAAGTAGCTGGAACTACAGGCACGCGCCACCACGCCTGGCTAACTTTTCTTGATTTATTGTAGAGATGTAGTCTTGCCAAGTTACCCAGGCTGGTCTTGAACCTGTGGGCTTAGGCAATCCTCTCACCTCAACCTCCCAAAGTGCTGGGATTATAGGTGTGAACCACCACACCTGACCCTCAACCGATCTTTTGAGAAGCAAGCCTGTGTCGTGACTGAAGGAAAAATCCTTAATTAAAACAAGACCGACTCCCCCAGCTTCAATCTCTGTGAAGCAGCCTCTGGATAGAGGGGTCAAATAGACTGTTGAGAGAACCCTTCAGGAAAAGCCTCGCAGGAGTGGCCCACAGGATGACCCATATTGTCCCTTCCCACAAGCATCTCGTCTTGGGTTCTGGCACAGCCATGTCACTTTCTACCAGCTTGTTTAATGCTGTGGGACCATGGCAGTTCTGATTTATAAGATTTTTACTTTATTTAAAAAAATTTTTTGAGTCGGGGTCTTACTCTGTCACCCAGGCTGGAGTACAGTGGCACAATTACGGCTCACCACAGCCTCGAACTGCTGTGCTCAGGTGATCCTTCCACCTCAGTTTCCCAGCATAGCTGGGACTACAGGTGTGTGCTACCATACCTGGCTAATTTTTGATTTTTTTGTAGAGACCAGGTCTGGTTTTGAACTCCTGACCTTAAGCAATCCTCCCACCTCAGCCTCCCTCCCTGAGATTACAGGTGTAAGCCATCGCGCCCAGTTATAAGGAGATTTCTATATACCATCTATTACATTTTCCTCCGTCTTTCTCCCCAAAACAAGCAGTTCTTTCACTGTGAAACCCTCTTCCCTATCACAGGCTGTTCGCACCCCTTGACTCAGCAGGGGGAGACAAAGTCCCAAAGACACGCCTGCTGCACTTGTCAGTGCCAGAAAGTGCCTCCTGCTTGTTATTTCAGTATCACTTTATATCTGATTGACGGTATATTCTCTTCCCTTTCCCACTCCTCTCTCTGAGTCCTCAGTTCCCTCCTCCTGCCTCATGTGACCACTGGTTACCTTCCAACCTTTTGTACTACAAGGTCAAGGTTATCTGGAGGTTCTCCACTAGGACGGTCTGTCTCAGATCCCCCTTCTCAGCCAGGACTGACATCTCAGAACTGATGCTTTAACTTTTTTTTTTTTGAGTTGGAGTCTCACTCTATCGCCCAGACTGGAGTGCAGTGGCCGCTCCCGGCCACCGCAGCCCTGACCCGCTGGGCTCCGGCGATCCTTCCGCCTCAGCCTTCCGAGTAGCTGGAACTACAGGCGCGCGCTACCACGCCCGGCTGATTTTTTAATTCATTTATTGTAGAGATGAGGTCTCGCCAAGTTGCCCAGGCGGGTCTCGAACCCGCGGGCTCAGGCCATCCACTCACCTCGGCCTCCCAAAGTGCTGGGATCACAGGCTGAGCCACCGATCCCGGCCTTCATTTTATCTTTCTAAAGCCTGCAGGGGACTACTAAATATTTAGCTTTGCCACCAATTTGTTACTCGTTTTTCAGTCTAGCAGTGGTGATCGCTAGGACGTCCCGGGTTTTTCCCAGCAAGTTTTGTGTTGTCCGGATGCTGGAGCCGAAGCCCTGGCCGCTACATCTGCAGTGGGCGCCGCGCTCCTTCCCGTGGCGTCTCCTCGTGCGTCCGAGCTAGCCACGCACAGCGAGCGTTTCCTTGGGCCGCAGGTCCGGGGCCTTGTACTTCTTGCCCTTGCAGAGCTTCCTGGGGTTTTCTTTCCGAGCGTGGTTAATAGCGGCGAGAACACAGGCAGTGGGTGTGCGGCAGCCTGGGTCTTGGAGAGCCTGGACGCCGCGCCGCCTGTCACTTTCGCTTTGGCGACGTGCAGGTGGGACAGCTCCCCCTTCAGGTCGTCCGGCTGGTTCGGCAGCTCCTCCTCCTTGTGAAGGTCCTGAGTCTGCATCTTGGCCGTTGCGGCACGGGCCGCCGCCGCCGCCTGCTCGGATGTCCCAGTTTAGTGGAGCTCATTTCTGACCCTAGTCCCAAATGACTTTCCTAGCAGGCTCTGTTCATTCACTGCTTGAAGGGTTTTTGTTTTTGTTTTTGAGGTGGAGTCTCACTCCGTTCCCCGGGCTGGAGTGCAGTGGCTCCTGGCCACCACAGCCTCCGCCTGCTGGGCTCAGGTGGTTCTTCTGCCTTCCAAGTAGAACTACAGGCGAGCGCCACGATGCCCAGCTAACTTTTTTATTTATTGTAGAGATAAGATCTTGCAATGTCGCCCAGGGTGGTCTCAAACCGGTGGGCTCAGGCAATCCTCTTGCCCCTGCCTCCCAAAGTGCTGGGATTACAGGCATGAGCCACTGCACCCAGACTTGAAATGCTTTTGAGTAACCTCAGGCTCAGGGTGTTTCTTACTCAGGAGTAGTTGGCTCTGACTTCTGAACCACTGGCCCTGGGCAGTGCTGTAATCCTCACACTTTCTGGTTTCCCTTTGCCCGTCAGTGGCGGCAACAGTCTTCCAAGAGTAACCTCGTTAACAGTACTCTTGTGGTGCCACTCCGCTGCTTAGACATCGAAAGTTGCTCTTGTGCCTACTGGGTTAATTGTGAGAGCTTGCTTGATTCCTCGTCTCCAGCTAGCAAATCCGAGAGACAGATCTGTGAGAAAGCAGGGGCCACCATCTCTCCTACTGATGTTCTGTTGGTAATAGCATTGAGTGCCTCTCTTCCTTTGTCTTAAAAAAAAAAATAAATTTAGGTCTAATTCACACATGCCACCCATTTAAAGCAGACAGTGGTTTTTAGGATATTCACAGAGCTGTGCAACCATCGCAACCATCTTTAGAATATTTTCATCACCGCCAAAAGAAACTCCATACTCATTAGCAGTGCTCCCCATTCCTTCAAGCCCCCAGCCTCGGCAACCATGGTTCCACCTTCCGTCTGCATAGATTTGCCTATTCGGGACATTTCCTCTAAATGGAATTGGACAGCGTGTGGCCTTTGTGACTGGCTTTTTTCATGTAGCATAATATTTTCAAGGTTCATCTGTGTTGAAGCATTGTATCCGCACTTCATTTCTCTTATTGCACAAAAATATTCTGCTCTGTGGATATACTACCTTTTGGTTATCCAGACATCAGTGGACAGACATCGGAGTGCTTGCCTTTATTTTATATAAATCTACATACTCTAAAATCCACTCCTTTGTAATGGTTTTTAGTGATTCACCGAGTTGTGCAACCATACTGCTATCTAATTTGAGGACATTTTTCTTACCTCAGAAGGAGCCCTTTTGTCCACTGCCCTGCTCTTGGCAGTACTGACTGGCATTCAGGATGTATGGATTTCCCTAATGTGGCTGTGTTATGTAAATGGACTGTACACTATGTAGTCTTTTGTCTCTGGCTGCTTTTCCTTACATCATGTTTTCAAGCTAACTGTATTTTCTTAGAGTCTGTCTGTTTGGCATCCGTTTGTCACAGGCCAACTGTGTTAATTGTCTTTTCTTATTTTCTGTCATCTTGATGTTCTGTCATTTGTGGTCTCGCTGACTGAGGAAAGACTGCCCCTCCCAGGGCTGGCCCAGGGGAACACCTTTCAGATGCAAACTAACTCACCAGTGTCTTTATCAAACTCTCACACACAAGCTGATGTTTCCCCTGCCCTAAACCAACCTAGGGGCAGGTTCCAGACAACTAAGGACAGCCCTGTACCCAGAGCCTGCTGGAATTATTCAAACTAGCCAGTCCTGAGCTGTTGACCCTATCCTGCCTTGCCTTTCCCGCAGAAGACACAAGGTCTCTGGCGGCTTTCCCTCGCCCTTTCTGCTTCCTGACCAAAACTGGTGCTTCCCCGCGTGGCCTGCAGGGTGTGGCATGGTGTGTCCCTCCTCCCAGGAACTGCAGGTGGGTGATAAAAGCCTTCTTTCCATGTCATCGACCTCTCCGTGGTGTCATTCAGTCACTTCCATAAATTAAAATCATGTGGGTACAGTTGAGACAAAGGCTCATTTGTGGTGTAATGTATCAGTTCTTCCTTTTTATGACTGAGTGGTATTGCATTGTATGGCTACGCTTCATGGATGTTTATTCAGTCATCACTTAAGGGACATCTGGCTTATGCCCACTTTTTGGCTATTTTGAATAATGCTTCTATGAGAATTCATCTACAGATTTTTGTGTGAACATGTGTTTTAGATTCTCTCAGGTATGTACATATGTGTGGGTCATTTGGTAATTCTATGTTTAACATTTTAAGGAACCACCAGACCGTTTTCCAAAGTAGCTGTGTCATTTTACAGTTTCTCTGCATCTTCACTCACACTCAATACTTGTCTTTTAAAAATTTTTATAATTGTCAGGTGTGGTGGCTCATGCCTGTAATCCCAGCACTTTGGGAAGCTGAGGCGAGAGGATTGTTTAAGCCCAGGAGTTGGAGACCAGCATAGGCAACATAGAAAAACCTCATCTCTACAAAAAGTCAAAAAATTAGCTGGGCATAGTAGCGCTCGCTTGTAGTCCCAGATACTCGGGAGGCTGAGGCAGAATTGCCAGAGCCCAGGTAGTCGAGACTGCAGTGAGCCATGATTGTACCACGGCTCCATCCTGGGCGACAGATTGGAATCCCACCTAAAAAAAACTTAAAAAAAAATAACCCTAGTAGGTTAGAAGTGGTATCTTATTGTGGCTTTGACCTGCATTTCTCTAGTGACTAATGATGTTGAGCATCTTTCCTGTTAGCCACTTGTATTATCTTCTTTGGGGAAGTATCTTCATTGGGTTATTTGTCTTCTTATTGTTGACTTGTAAAATTCTTTTTTGTATTTCGGATATGTCTCCTATCAGATGTATGATTCGCAAACATTTTCTTCCCTTCTGTGGTTGTCTTTTTACTTTCTTGCTAGTGTCCTTTGAAACATGAAAAATATTAATACTGATGATGTTCAATTTATCTATTTTTTTCTCTTGTCACTTTTGAGTTTGCTGTCATATATAAGATACCTTTGCCTAATCCAGGGTTATGAAAATTTACTCCAATATTTTCTTCGAAAGGTTTTATACTTTTAGCTTATTTATTTATTTAATTTATTTATTAAAATAGAGACAGGGTCTCCTTATGTTGCCTAGACTAGTCTGGAACTCCTGGTTTCAAATGATCCTCCCGTCTTGGCTTTTCAAAGTTCTGAAATTATAGGCATGAGCCACTGCACCTGGCCAACTCTTACTTTTAGGTGTATGATTCTTTTTTTTATTATTTTTTTGAGTTGGAGTCTCACTCTGTCGCCCAGACTGGAGTGCAGTGGCCGCTCCCGGCCACCGCAGCCTCGACCTGCTGGGCTCCGGCGATCCTTCCGCCTCAGGCTTCCAAGTAGCTGGAACTACAGGTGCGCGCTACCACACCCAGCTAATTTTTTGATTTATTGTGGAGATGAGGTCTCACCAAGTTGCCCAGGCGGGTCTCGAACCCACAGGCTCAGGCAATCCGCTCACCTTGGCCTCCCAAAGCGCTGGGATTACAGGCTGAGCCACCGAGCCCAGCTGATTCTTTTTTTTTTGAGTTGTATTATCACTCTCTCCCAGACTGGAGTGCAATGGTACAATCACAGCTTACTGCAGCCTTGTCCTCTTGGGCTCAGGTGATCCTTTCTCCTAAGCTTCCTGCGTAGCTAGGACTATAGGCATGTGCCACCATGCCTGGCTAATTTTTTGATTTTTTTGTAGACATTAAGTCTCTATATGCTGCCTAGACTGGGCTCAAACTCCTGGGCCTAAGCAGTCCTCCCACCTCAGCCTCCCAAAGTGCTGGGATTACAGGCATGAGCCACCGTGGCCTGCCTTATGATCTATTTTGAGTTAATTTTTATATAAAGTATGAGGTAGGAGGCAAGTTCATATTTTTGCATTTGGTTATCCAGTTGTTCCATCATTATTTGCTGAAAAGGTTATTCTTTCACCCATCCCTCCATTGAATTGTCTTGGCACCTTTGTTGAATATCAATTGACCATAAATATAAGAGTTTATTTCTGGGTTCTCCATTCTCTTTCATTAAACCATATGTCTGTTTTTACGTCAGTACCATATAGTTTTGATTATTGTAGCTTTGTAGTGAATTTTGAAATCAGGACATACGAATCCTCTAACTTTGTTCTTCATTTTTGAAATTGGTTGGATGATTTTGGTTCCCTTGAATTTCCATATTAATTTTAGAATTAGCTTGTCAATGTCTATAAAACAAGGGAGGCTTGGATTTTTATAGGGATTATGATGAGTCTGTAGATCAATTTGGGGAATATTGTTATCTAACAATATTAAAGGCCTGGTGCTGTGGCTAACACCTATAATCCCAGTACTTTGGGGGGGTCGAAGTGAGAGGATTGCCTGAGCCCACAGGTTCGAGACCAGCCTGGGCAACTTGGCAAGACCTTATCTCTACAATAAATCAAAAAAGTAGTTGGGTGTGGTGGCATGTTCCTATAGTTCCAGCTACTTGGACAGCTGAGGCGGAAGAATCACATGAGCCCAGCAGGTTGAGACTGTGGTGGCTGTGAGTGTGCCACTGCACTCCAGCCTGGGCGACAGACTGAGACTCTGACTAAAAAAAAACCCAAGCCGGGCTCGGTGGCTCAGCCTGTAATCCCGTGCCTTTGGGAGGCTGAGGTGAGTGGATTGCCTGAGCCTGTGGGTTCGAGACCCGCCTGGGCAGCGAGACCTCATCTCTACAAAAAAAAAAAAATCAGCCGGGCGTGGTAGCGCATGCCTGTAATTCCGGCTACTTGGAAGGCTGAGGCGGAAGGATCGCCAGAGCCCAGCAGGTCGAGGCTGCGGTGGCCGGGAGCGGCCACTGCACTCCAGTCTGGGTGACAGAGTGAGACTCCAACTCAAAAAAAAAAAAAAAAAACAACCCAGAAAACAATATTAAACCTTCCAGTCCATGAATATGGGATGACTTTCCATTTATTTATGACTTCTTTAATTTCTTTTGGTGATATTTTGTAGTTCTTGGCACATAAGTCTTGTTACTTCTTCTTTTTCTTTAATTAAAAAAAAATTTTTTTTTAATTGAGATGAGGTCTCACTGTGTTGCCCAGGCTGCTCTCGAACTCCTGAGCTCAAGCAGTCTTCTTATCTCAGCCTCCTAGAGTGCTGGGATTACAGGCGTGAGCCATCACACCTGGCCTTGTTACTTCTTTTGTTAAGTGTTTCCCTAATTATTTTTTTCTTTTGATTTTATTATAAATAGAATTATTTTATTAATTTGAATTTTGATTTTTAAAGAATTGTATGGTGATATACAATTGAGTTCTGTATATTGCTCTTGTATGCTGCAACCTTACTGAATTTGTTTATTTTGTTCCAATAATTCTTTTGTGGATTCCTTAGGATATTTTTATATACAAGATCATGTCATCTTGGAAGAGAGTTTTACTTCTTCCCTTTCAATCTCGGTGCCTTTTATTTATTTTTCTTGCCTAATATCCCTGGTTTGACCTTATAGTACAGCATTGCATAGAAGTGGTAAGAGCAGATGTCCTTGTCGTGCTCCTGATCTTAGGGGAAAAGCACCTAGTCTCACTGCTAAGGATGTTGTTAGCGGTAAGTTTTTCAGGATGGCCTCTTGTCTTTTCATCCTGCACTATCCTGTTCCTCTTTCTACTCTGTATATGACAAGAATCAGACTTGGGTTTGAATGAGTGAGTTCACTAATTCTTTTTGTTTGTTTGTTTTTGAGTCGGAGTCTCACTCTGTCACCCAGACTGGAGTGTAGTGGCCACTCCCGGCCACCGCAGCCTCTACCTGCTGGGCTCCGGCGATTCTTCCGCCTCAGTCTTCCAAGTAGCTAGAACTACAGGCACGTGCTACCACACCTGGCTAGTTTTTTTTTTTTATTTATTGTAAAGATGAGGTCTTGCTGCGCAGGCGGGTCTCGAACCCGCGGGCTCAGGCAATCCACTCACCTCAGCCTCCCAAAGTGAGGGATTACAGGCTGAACCACTGAGCCCGGCTGAGTTCACTAAGTCTACCAGAGTGTTGAACCTTAGATACAAGTATAGAAAAGAAAGTCCTTACTTTCCAAACTGCTGATAATATGGTAAGAAAGACTGTCATGTGCATTGAATATAATAGTGTGATAAGTGCTATGATAGGGTGTGGCCAGGGGAGTGAAGGGTACAGAAGATAGGCCCTTGGGAAGATCAAAACAAATTGAGGATGTGATACCTGAATTGCTCTTAAAAAACAGAGATGACAGTCTTGGAAGAGAGGGAACAAACAGAGACTGTATTCCTTGAGCCACAGTGAGGTCTGTGAGGCTAGAGTGTAGAGTACCTGTGGGTGAGATCCTGAGGAGATTCTAGAGAGTCAGTGAAGCTGCTTCACCAAGGACCTTGCCACCTTCTGATGGCACCGTGAGAACTGGAATAGTGTGTTGGAATACCTGGGTGGTAGGGGAGATGGCTTGGCAGTGAGACCATGGACAGAGACACCTGGAGATAGCAAGCCGCAGCCTAAGCAGGGAACAATTGAGGGGCTAAAGTGAAGCCCTAGAGTGAGGCTGGAAGAAGGGATAGCATCAAGGAGGATTAGAAGGCAGAATTAACAAGGTATGTTGCAACTGACCGAGAGGTGAGGCAACTGGATTTGCAGAGTGGCTCTTGGAATTCTGAGGTGAGGCTCTGGGTTGTTTGGTGGACTAACTTGAGATTCCATTTCCTCATCTGTTAAGTGGAGAAAATACTTCGCAGATTACATATGCAGATGTCTTAGCATTGGCATATGGCTGTGACTCAGCAAATCCTCAGGCATTTACACTCCCCCATTTTGTTTCTGTTTCTTTCATTCTCTCAATGTAGGTCTTCATTCAGTTAGTTCCACCTTCAGAATGCTTTTCTCTGCCATGTTCCACACTTCTCTGTGACCCCTGTTTGGATGGCTCCAAGATCCCTCTCTCCAGCCCTGATCACTTGGATACGCATTTTCTGCTGCGTTCTGGTCATTTCGATGGCCTCCTACCCTCACAAGGGAGAACACCCTCAAATCTCTTTCTCTTCCTGAGGTCCACATGCCTATTTGTTTGTTTGTTTTTAAATTATTTAAATTTATAGAGACAGGGTCTCACTGTGTTGCCCAGGCTGATCTTGAACTCCTAGCCTCAAGGAATCCTCTCACCTCCCAAAGTGCTGAGATTATAGGCGTGAGTCACTGCACCAAACCCACATGCCTGTTAATGGTACTATCTTCTCAGTCAATCGTGTCTAACATCATTTTCTCTAGTTGAAGAAAACACCAGTTTCTCTAGTTGTTTGAAGTTTTTCAGAGTCATTTTGATGCCTTTCTCTCCTCTTATTTCCTCACGTTCAGGGAATATCTGGCCCTATTTAGTCACCTCCATAGTATTATACACACCAGTTGCCTTTTCTGTCCCACTGTTACCACCCTTGGTCAGGTCTTCCTCACTCCCATCTGAACTAAAACACTGGTCCTCTGTCTCTGGTTCCTCTTCCTTCTGAGCCATTCTGCTGTGATTGCTAGACAGAGTTTCTGGAAGTTCTGATTCTATCATCACTACCATCCCGTGGAGGGTCTTTAGGTCTTTAGTGGGTCCTCCATACCCACTAGATCAAGTCCAAGCTCTTCAGCTTGTCATCGAAGGCACTGCATGTCCAAACTCATGTGGCTCTCCAGTTTTGTTTTGAGTCAGATTCTTTTTTTTTTTTGAGTTGGAGTCTCACTCAGTCACCCAGACTGGAGTGCAGTGGCCGCTTCCGGCCACCACAGCCTCGACCTGCTGGGCTCTGGCGATCCTTCGGCCTCAGCCTTCCCAGTAGCCAGAATTACAGGCATGCGCTACCATGCTCGGCTGATTTTTTGATTTATTGTAGAGATGAAGTCTCGCTGCCCAGGTGGGTCTCGGACCCGCGGGTTCAGGCAATTCACTCACCTCAGCCTCTCAAAGGCGCGGGATTACAGGCTGAGCCACCGAGCCTGGCTTGAGCCAGATTCTTACTCTGTTGCCCTGAGTCAGATTCTTACTCTGTTGCCCTAGCTGGAGTGCAGTGGTACACTCACAGCCACCACAGTCTCAACCTGCTGGACTCAGGCGATCCTTCTACCTCAGCCTTCCAAGTAGCTGGAACTACAGACATGTGCCACCATGCCTGGCTAATTTTTTGATTTATTGTAGAGATGAAGTCTTGCCAAGTTGCCCAGGCTGGTCTTGAACCCATGGGCGTAGGCAATCCTCTCGCCTCGGCCTCCCAAAGTGCTGGGATTATAGACATTAGCCACTGCAGCTGGCGGCTCTCCAGTTTTGTAGAAAAATGGGACTGTTCTTTGCACCTTGAGTATGCCCTCTGTGTCTTCCCTCGAGGGAATTGTGCTTGTTCTCCAAGGCCAGTTCATGAGTCCTGCCTGACTGTCATCAAACCAGATACTTCACTTCTCCGTATCCCATGGGGCTTAGTGCTTATGTAAAATGCTTGTGTACATGTCTCATCTCTCCTGCTAGATTTAATCCCCTGAGGTGCCTCCTTCAACTCTATAACCCTCAAATTGCCTTCCCCGTGTTTGGTAGATGTTTGTTCATGGAACATGTTTCATTCTCCATCTTCCTGAACACATAGGCATGGCCTCTGTGTTTCCCAAGGCCTGTTCCCAAGGGTCTGACACAAGATGATGGGCGAACAGAGGACAGCTGACTTTCCCCTATAGAGCCTCTTGCAGTGTGAGGCTGTTACACGGACAGGCTCTCATTCCAGTTCCTGGTGACTGAGCCCAGCAGCACGTGGTGGATTGGGTGTAGTCTGTGCTGCACTTACCTCTTTATGTGGCTCACGTGGATAAAAATCATCATGCACTGCGTGGGAGTCAGACAGCTGAGAAGTTAGCCCACGTGGTGTGCAGTTGTACAGAGCTGTGGGTACCAACTGGGTTTTTCCTTATAGATTCTAGAACTTTAATTTACATACTTCTTGGTACTTTCAATCAAATAAATGGCCAGGTGATTCACTGGTAAGTCCCACCAGCCCTGCCCTGCCCTGCCCTGCCCTGGAATGACTTCTTGACACGGCAGCCCCAGGGAGGCTGGAAAGGAGGTAGCTCTCAGTTCCGGTTTCCTAATGGTGATTTCCAGGAACTGAGAAGGAAGCAGGAAGAATTGAACGAGTTTAGATGGTTTCTGTCTAGGGCTAAAAAAACACTGAAGTAGCTGGTTTCTACAATGCTTGTCTCCTGGCAGCCGGACCGGGAAGAAGAGAAACCGTGAAGGGTGCCGGGTTGCCAACAAGAGCACCCGTGTTCTTGGCAGAGCTCAGAATAGCGTTCGCAGCTCTTGGTGACTCATCATTCGCAGGCCTGCCCACCCGTGATCTGAGGGACTGAGGACATGAGTCAGGCAGCACCCTCTCTGCAGATTCCTCCTGGCTCAGCTCCATGCCCTCCCCAGATTCCAAGGGCCACCAAGCAGAGGGGAGGCCAGTGGTACAGGAGGCTTTCCCAGTGGGAGAGGGTGCCTGCTCTGGGTCCATCCCGGGGTTAAGCCTTTGGGGTTTCTGGAAGGGCTTCCTCTCCCCTCTGCATTAAGCCCTAGGTCAGTTTGGAGAAGAAGGGGAATCCTTCCCGCTGGCCTTAGGGACCGTTGTGAATGTGGGGCCTGCTCAGCTTCCAGGAGCCAGGCAGGCCTCCCACATGGTCCTCTGCACCCGCGCCCGCCATGTCTGCTCCTCTCACACTGAGTCTGCATTCTGCCCTCTTTCACTGGCCCACTCTTTCCTCTTTTTTCTTTTATTTCTTCTCTCACTCAGCAGGAATTACATTTATTTAAGACATCATAGCTGCTCAATTTTTGCCTCTCGGAATCATTTTTTTGCCAACTGCCTCTTGGGGGTCCTCCCTGGGCTGGACTGGAGAGAGGGGGTCTTACTGCTCTCCACACACAACTCCCTGATGTGGACCCAGGCCTGGGGTCCACCACTCCTGTCCCCCTTTGACCCGCAACACATTCTTTCGTCGAAAAGTCATTCTTGTGTCACATTAGGCTCAGACATGGATCCTTCTTCATCAGGTCCTCAGAGCTAGACCCTGCGGGCGGCTGCCCTTGGGGAGGTTCTCTCACTCTGACCAGGGACACTCTTGCTGTGTGTACCACTTCCTGTTCGTAGCAAGTCATTTCCCTACTTTTGTCACTTTCACGAAACTGATTTTCTCGGATCCCCTAAAGTTAACCCTGTGAAGCGTCCCTGTTTCTCCCTCTCAGAAGGAGTGCCCTGCATGTGTCTGTCACTTGCCAGCGTCATTCCAGGACGCTTTGTAGAAAGCCAGGTTCGGAGACTTGTCAGGATGAGGTGGGCCTGTCTGATGCGAATGGGAACATATTGCTGGGAGCCTCCCTGCTGTCCCTTCCTCCTGCCGCAGAGCACACGTGCTCTGGGGGAGAATGCAGCCTGAGGAACAAAACGTCCAAATATACTTGTTTCCAAAAAGAGCAGTGCAGGAGGAAGGATTGGGGGCTGTGCTGATCTCGTCCTGTGTGAGGACAGAAAACAGGAGGAAGCTGAGTGTGAATGACACTTTACTTCTGAATAGAAGTCAGAACTCACAATACATATGACTAGGTTTCCAAACCCCAGTAGACGACCCACTTATTTCAAACATGTTATGTAACACTTTAAAGCACAGGGGACCATTATCTAAAATTCACTGCCATAGGATCATTTGAGGCGCTTAAATGTGAAGTGCTGGGAAATGGCTTTCATTTCTCTCATCAGAGCAGTCCATGAAATGGACAGGACAGAGATTTAGCTCCATCCTAAAGTGAGGACACTGATGCACGGCTAAGTGGCCATTCAGTGTGTATTTAAGGGCACCGACTTGGCCAGTACAGCAGGGGTGAGACGCCTACACCGTGTTTGATTTCTGCCACGCTGTTCTTCTCTCATAAACCTCTTACACATAGAGATGAAACCATCCGCCACGGCCAGGACCATGCTCAGAGTTGTTTTATTTAATTTTGAGTGGTCTTAACCTGCCACCCAGGCTGGAGTGCAGTGGTATAATCACAGCTCATCGCAACCTCGACCACCTGGTCTCAGGTGATCCTTCCACCTCAACCTCCCGAGTAGCTGGGACTACAGGCACATACTCCCACACCCAGCTAATTTTTAAATTTTTTGTAGAGACGAGGTCTGGTTCCATTGCCCAGGGTGGTCTCGAACTCTTGGGCTCAAGCAATTCTCCCTCCTTGGCCTCCCAAAGTGCTGGGACCTGTAAGGCATGAGCCACTCCACCCGGCTGAGTTGTTTTATTAAAGTGGGAATGGGTTTCACTTAACTATCCACATGTCCTTCCCTAGAACGATGTGTATCTCATCTGAAGTTGTACTCATCCTAGGAGTAGGTTCCTTCTCTGCAAACATCCAGGACCCAACTCCTCAGACGCAGCCCACCCCTTCCCAGGCCTATTCCTGCTAGCACCTGCCTGTCTTGTTCTGAAATTCACCATGCCACTTCCGATCAGATTGTCTTCCATTCTCATCAGCTCCTTGACTTGTAGGGCAGGAAGAAGGCACAGGATGCTCTGTGCTCTCTGGAAACACTTTCCCTCATCCCACATGTTAAGGAGCTCCTGCCGCGATTAGGTTCTTTGCCAGGTCTGAAGATACAAGGAGACAGCACAGGCTTGCCGCCAAACCACCCTGGACGAAGCAGGGCCAGGCCTGGTTAGTACTTGGATGGGAGAAGGCATAGGTCCTGCCCTTGAGAACTTAAGAGTTTAGCGTTGGAGACAGATCAGGTCTCATCACCATCATTCCGCCACCTCTTCTCTTGCAAGTCCTGGATTGTAATTCTATCCTGTATCATTGTCTCATCCATCTGCTGACTTCCGGGAAGCTCTTGCCCCTCCTGTAATGAGCTCAGTGCTGACTGCTAGGCTCCTACCCTCTTTACCGGCATCCCTGTAAGAGTTGTACAGCCACGGCCATTTCAAAGACGTGCCTTCTGTTAATAATAATGTATATTTCAAAAATGCTAAGAGAGTAATTTTAAAATATGCTCACCACAAAAACATGATTTGTATTGGAGATGAGGGAGATGTTAATTAGCTTGATTTAATCATTCCAGACATATATATATATATATATACACCAAAATATCACATTATACCCATAAATATGTGCTGTACAATTATTTTTGTCAGTTTAAAAACATTTTTAATTTTAAAAATTTTTTGTAGAAATGAGGGCTCACTGTGTTACCCAGGCTGGTCTCAAACTCCCGGGCTCAAGCAATCCTCCTCCCTTGGCCTCCCAAAGTGCTGGGATTATAGGCGGGAGCCCCCACACCTGGCCTTTATTTGTCAGTTTTTAAAAGTACATTTCAGGGAGGAAAAAAAGACTTTGCGCCTAAACAAACACTCCCTAGTGGAGACGGAGAATACCTCCCTCCTGGCTTTTTATTACATGGATCCTGAGAGTGGTTGGATGCTCCCCGCTGCCCCCGCAGCCTCTTCCCACTCTGTCTTTGATGCTGGGCAGGTACACCAAGTCACAGGTAGGCTTGCTCTAAGTGTGTACTCCAGCCTCAGCTGGGCCCCAGTGGTACTGGCCGCCGCTGACTCCTTCCTCTGTGACATGCCACTGTCGAACAACCAGAAGGACTCCCCATGCGCTTCCTTGAAGCAGGTGACTTAGTTTATTACCTTACTGACAGGTATAAGCACCTTCCTTCCTCTCCACTGACTGCTGGTCTCCTCCCGCTCCCACCCTGCCCATGACTTCTGTGTGCATCACTTTAGCCTTGGTTAGGTCCCTTCCTCCTGTGCCCTTTGCTCCCTCAGTTTGCTCTGCGTTCTCTCCCCCATCTCCAGTCCCCACAACTACCCACTGGTTCTTTCTGGTCCTTCATTCTCCCCTAACTTAAAAAAACAGACCAAAACTACAGGTCAAAATGAAGCCAAAAAACCCTTCCCCGCCATGTAGCCGTCTCCCTTCAGCTCTGTGGCCAACACCTTGGCCTGTTCAGACGCTCCCTCTCCTTGTGGCCATCAGCTTCTGTCTGTCACTCCTCACAGGGCCTGCTCATATCCAGCCTTCCCTATCTCACCTGACATTCAGGAGTCCTGGGCAGGTTGCTGGTCTCTGTCTCTTCCCAGCCCTCCCTGTTATTCTCAGATCCTGGCTAATCGTGTCCAGGGCAGCTGTGAGAACTTCACCATTCTGCTCAAACTAAAGTGGGAAATCCCCAACTGGACAGTCCTGGTCCCCTGTCCTGATCCACTCCACCCTTTCCAGCTACCTCCCTGTCAAACTGGACCTACAGGTAAATGCATCCTCCATGCTCTGCCTCAGACCTCTGCTCAGGCTGTTTCTTCTCCAGACCATCCCCGCCTCTCACCGGTCCTTCAGTGCTCAGCTCAAGTTCAGGTCCCATGCCTTCGTGAGTTCCTTAGTGGTCCTCACAGCCAAGTGTGGTCTCCTTCTCTCCTGATCTCTCAAGGCGCATTTTTGGAACCCTCCCTGAAAGCACATTGCCATATGACTACTGTTAGTCTGTTTGCCGCTGTTAATCTTCTTGAGGGTTGGGGAATATATATTTTTAATCTTCTTTGCCTCCCCAGGCCCACTCCACCGTCTAGTGGAGGGCGTCGTGCTGTTACTGAGGTCTTGTGTGTGCTCCATGTAGATGGGTGTCAGGTGTTAATCCCCAAGTTCAAGGGCCCATATTGCAAGCCCACAGCTCACATAGCTACTCCTGAGATGTTTTGCCTTGCCACTTGTGTTGTTTTTGGTTTGGGTGGTAAGATATATAAAACATAAAATCTGGCTGGGCGTGGTGTCTCATGCCTGCAATCCCAGCATTTGGGAGACCGAGGTGGGAGGATTGCTTGGGCAACATAGAGAGAGGAGCTTGAGGCAGCCTGGGCCACATAGAGAGATCTCATCTCTAAAAAAAACTTAAAAATTAGCTGGACGTGGTGGCTCATGCTTGTAATCCCAGCTACTTGGGAGGTTGAGGCAGAAGGATCACCTGAGCCCAGGAGGTCCAGCCGAGATTGTGCCACTGCACTCCAGTCTAGGCCACAGAGTGACACTCCCACTCAAAAAACACACAAAACAAAACAAAAACAACAGCCACAAAAACCAACAAAACAAAACAAAACAAAAAACCATAAAATTTGCTATTTTAACTATTATTAAGTATACCATTTTGTGGCACTAGTTACAGCCATGATGTTGTACAACCATCACCATCTATTTCTAAAACCTTTCATCACCCCAAACAGAAACTCTTTACCATTAGGCAACAGCTCTTCAGTCCCTCACTTCCTTCCCTTCCCAAGCCCTGGTAACCTCTTATCTACTTTCCGTCCCCTTGAATTTGCCCAGTCTAGTTATTTCATGTAGGTTCAATATATACTATTTATCATTTTGTGGCTATCTTATTTCACGTAGCATAATGTTTTCAGGATTTATTCATGTTGTATCATGCATTGAAACGTTCTTTAAATTGCTGAATGCATTGTTCAGATATACCACATTGTTAAGATAAACCACATTTTGTTTATCCATTTATCTGTTAATGGACACTTGGGTTGTTTCTACCTTTTGGCTGCAATGAACATCAGCAAATATCCATAAGTTCCTCTTTTCAATTCTTTTAGGAATATACCTAAAATTGGAATTGCTGCATCATATGGTAATTCTATGTTTAGCTTTTTGAGGAGCCCACTGTAGAGTTTTAAAAATTCAAATTAGTAAAACTTTTCAAAAATGAAGATTTATACACAATATCTCTTGGGGAAAAAAAGCAGTCTGGCACTATGGGCTGACTTCTGTAAGGGTTATGATCTGCTGGGGTGCATGGGAACTGCCCCCTCCGGAGGGGGCATCTGGAATCCAGCTCAACAAGGTTCTTACCCTGCCAGCATCAATTGTGGTGTTCCTGCCTTGGCTCTGATACCCTCCCCTCACAAGGTCTTCCGGACCCCCTCATGCTGTCCCTCCTCCCTCATGTGTTTACTTGTTTATGTGCCACACCCTCTCCATCTAGGCTGTGCTTATTTCTCTCTGATTTACCCGGGACCTGTAGATACATTGTTGGTGCCCAAGGTCTTTGTCAGATTGAAGTTTTTTTTTTTTTGAGTTGGTGTCTGACTATGTCATCCAGGCTAGAGTGCAGTGGCACGCTCACGGCCACCACAGCCTCTACCTGCTGGGCTCAGACGATCCTTTGACCTCAGCCTTCCAAGTAACTGGAACTACAGGCATGTGCTACTCACCTGGCTTATTTTTTGATTTATTGTAGAGATGAGGTCTAAACAAGTTACCCAGTTTGGTCTCGATCCCCTGAGCTCTGGCAATCCTCTCACATCAGCCTTCCAAAGTGCTGGGATTACAGACTTGAGCCACCGTGCCTGGCCTTGAAGTTTTAATTGAATTGCTGAGGTTTAGGGCAGAACAAATTGGTACAGTTACAACTGACTGAATCAACCAAGTGCTAGACTGCACTGTAAAATATTATGAGAAAAGATGGAAAAAACTAAAATTGGGGAAATGAGTTACAGATTACAGACAAGGAGTAGAGGGCTAACCACTTCCTCCTTCATTAGGGTTTTCTTTTTTATCATTCTTGCCTGGAGTCTGACAAAAGTCATCTAAAAGGTAATTTATGGAAAGCGTAAGATAAAAAAACATAAATTGCTGTGATGTTTCAAAGGACACCATCAAGAAAGTAAAAAGATAGCTCACAGATGGGAGAAAACATTTGCAAATCATATATCTGATAAGAGACTTGTATCTAGACTATACAGAGATCTCTTACAACCCAACAATAAAAAGACATGACCCAATTTGAAAATAGGCAAGGAATCTGAGGAGACATTTCTCCAAGGAAGATTTATAAATGGCCAATAAACACACGCAAGAAGCTCAACATCATTAGTCATTAGGGAAATGCAAATCAAAACCACGATGAGATATCACTTCACATCCACTAGAACAGCTATAATAAAAGGTGAAGAATAACAAGTGTTAGTGGATTTATGGAGAAATTGAAACCCTCATACATTGGTATAGCCACTTGGGAAAACAGTTTAGTGGTTCCTCACAATGCTAAGCATGAGTTATCGTATGTTCAAGAAATTTCACTCCTGGGTATGCGCACAAGAGAAATGAAAACATATGTCCACACAAAAACTTTCATATGGGTGTTCATTATGGGATTATTCATAATAGCCAAAAGATGGAAACAACCCAAGTCTGCCAGTTGATGAATGATTAAATAAAATGTGGCATATCCATACAATGGAATATTACTCAGCCATGAAAAGAATTTAAGTCCTAATACATACTGTAGCATAGGCACACCCCATAAACATTATGCTGAGTGAAAAAGCCAATTCAAAAGACTGCATATTGTATGGTCCTATGTGTAGAAAATGTTCATAATAAGCACATGTATTGAGACAGAAAGCAGATAGTGGTTGTCTGGGCTGGCAAGGGATGGAGGGAAATGGGAGTGACTGATGATGGGTACAGGCTTCTTTTTGGGGGTGGCAAAAATATTCCAAAATTAAACTGTAGTGATGGTTGCACAGCTATGTGGATATTTTAAAAGCCACTATATAAAGAGTTGAAAAAATGGAGAAGACAAAACAAAAATCACTGAACTGTAAAAGAAAAGAACTGAAAGAGGATCCAGATATAAAATGCTATTCTTTCCTTTTACATAAATAATAACATATACAATTCTCAAAGATGACCGAAAAAATGTGTCTGATGTCACTTCGACTAAAGCTTTATAGATGACCTGGCACGGCATGCGGCGTTTGCTTTAAACTGCTCCACATACCCTATCCGTGCAAAATAACATCGGCGAGGGGCTGGATGAAACACCACGGGCAAAGTGCTGACAGTCATCGGAGTTACGGACTGCACATGGGCGTTCATGATACTGCTCTATTTTTATGAATGTTATAATTCTTTTCCATAATAAAAGTTAAAAAAAAGGGAGAGAGCTAAAGCGTCTGCAGTTCAGTAGTTACACTGAACTGCACATTGGGGAGCTCTGTGTGGAAGGCTGTAGCTGTGGCCTGCTCGTGGCTGTCCCTAGGCACCTTGATTTTGTGGATGAGGGCAGGGAGGGTCTACCTGAAGGAGAGCCCAAAGCCCTCTGGGGATGTATGACTTTGAAGTACACACGCTGGGAGGGTATGGAGGGGGGCTCAAAACCACAGAAGTTTATTTTCTCACAGTTTGGGAGGCTAGGAGTCTGAAATCAAGGTGTTTATAGGGCCAGCCTCCCTCTAAAGTCTGCAGGAGAGGATCCCTTTTTGCTTCTGGTGTTGCCAATAATCCTGGGTTGGCTTGTAGACGCACAGCTCCAATCTCTGCGCCCATCATCACCTGGCTGTGTCTCTCTGCCTCTTCACACTGTCTCCGTCTCTGTGTATGCCTGTGTCCGTTTGCTGTTCTTTTAGGGGGTCAGGGTCCCCCAATTGAGTATGACCTCATTTTAACTTGATGACATCTGCCAAGATCCCATTTCTAAATAAGGTCACAGTTAAGACTTCAACATGTCTTTTTGGGGGACACAATTCAACTGACAAAAAGGTACAAGGCAGGATCAGCAGGCAAAGAAGACAGACTCTTAGCAGGTCAATCTGTAGCACTGAGTCGCCTGCTGTCCCCAGGCAAGCTATGGCAGACATGACGTTTACAGCGATTAGACGTGACTGCAGTGCGGCACTCACTGGCCAGCTTTATCTCTTCCAAGTGGAGACAAGCCTTGCTGGAACCCATCTTCCACTCGGCAGTCTGGGCTGATGTGTGACACATCTCAACTCTTCCAGTCTATCAACTCTTTTCACCAGAAAGTTGTTGAGGATAATTCTAATGAGTTGTCACTTAAGAGATGTTTTGGGAAAGGTCGGTTTCTTACTCTTTGACACGGACATGCACATTACTTTTAGAGTTTGTCTTTTGAGCCAGCTGCTAAGTTATTTTAGACTCTACAGTTAAATTGACCCAGAAATCATTCCCCCTTTGACATTTCCTCTGAAATGTTACTCACTCTGACTCCAACTCAAGATTACATTGTGCTGTTCTTTGCTCTTTAATCTTATTCTGGCCTTTGACCAAAAGCAATAATACGTGACTTCTATAGTAAATGGTCTTCAAAAAATATATCGCAGTATTCTGGTAAACCATATGTCTGATAATTGCACTGATCTTCAGATGATCCCTTGAAGAGTTTTGTGGGAAAAGGGCAGTACTTCTGGAGCTGAGTGCACCACGTACTGTGGCTCTCTGCCCCGAGGACATAATCGGAGGGAGCAGAAGGCTGAGGAGGAGGCTGGGCGTTTGGCTCCGCCATCTTCAACCTGTACTTCAGCTCCAGCCAGTGGAAGCTGGTTGCAACCCATTGATTTTCATCTCACTGCTCTCAGGCAAGTGGAAAAGACAGGAGCGGGAAGGAAGTTCTTCGGTGGACAGGGAGGAGGCTAGCCTGACCCAAGCTGGGGACACCAGGGTGGGGGTTGGGGCACCCAGGGAGGACTTTGGCTGCTGTGTGAAAGACTTGGATTTAGGCCTCTGTGGGTTCCCGAACAGAGATTTGGGAGATGGGTGAGCACTAGGTGAACCTTGAGCCTCACTCACTGCCCATCCTTCTGCAGAAGTCGGGAAAGAGAACAGCAGTGTCTGAATAAGGCCCCTAGTATTTCAAGAGCTTCCATGTATCGCCTGGGTCCTGAGGGCAAGGCACAGTGCCAACGGCTTTCATGCACAGGCCACTGGCCAACTGCCCTGAGTCTCTGACCTATGTGTGATGGGCATTCACTCTTCTACCTGGCCTGGCCTCTTCCCTCTTGCTTTTCTTTTCTTTTTTTTTTTTTGAGTTGGAGTCTCACTCTGTTGCCCAGACTGGAGTGCAGTGGCCGCTCCCGGCCACCGCAGCCTCGACCTGCTGGGCTCCGGCGATCCTTCCGCCTCAGCCTCAGCCTTCCAAGTAGCTGGAAGTACAGGCATGCGCTACCACGCCCAGCTGATTTTTTGATTTATTGTAGAGATGAGGTCTCGCTGCCCAGGCGGATCTCGAACCCGCGGGCTCAGGCAATCCACTCACCTCAGCCTCCCAAAGGCGCGGGATTACAGGCTGAGCCACCGAGCCCGCTCTTGCTTTTCAAATCCACATTTACAACAGAGTCTCAGTTTTGCATAAAGCATGTCATAGAATATGTGCTTTACATTACAAGTTCTCCCTCCTATTATGGTGCAGTTAATACACTGTATACAGTTTGCAGAAAGTCTGTTTATAGAGAACTCTGTGAGAGGACCCTTTTCTTTAAAGCGTAGGAACAGAAATAATAGGAAGCATCAAGTCCACCGATGGCCCACTTATTGCAGGCCGTATTTAACACGATAGAATTAATTGTACTGCTAGAAAAGACTAGACTGAAGTCCTTGGAGCTTTTTGTAACCTGATTGAAAGGGACCATAGACTCTTCTCCTGACGTCTAACCAGAACCACCCCAGCCCACAATAGAGCCAGGCTGATTTTTTAAAAAGCTATCTGTTCAAAAGAGATTTTCTGAGGTGAGTGCATTATTTCCTTTGTGAGTTTGGATCAGAGTCTGATATCCCTAACAAGTCAAAGTTGTTCTTTTTAGTGCTTGTGACGATTTGAGTTGATTCCTTGTATGCTGTGCTCTGGGTGGAGATGGAAGAAAGCCTGCCTCTCTGTGCGTGTGGCCGTTCATGTTCCGGGGCTGCTGTTGACTCATATGCTGGATCCTGCTGCCTTCTTTTCTAGTGTTGGTTTCTGACCTCTTGGTTACTTTCCGTTTTCCATTGGAATTTTGGGTTTCTCCATGTTGCTTTAAGAAGTAGCACCTTGGTGTGTTCGCATCATAAAGTGTTTGGCTTCTTTCGCATCTCTCTTTTCTCAAGGATAAAGGAAAGAATAATTTCTACACATTGCTGAACACTGTGGAAACCAGCTGCCAGGTGAAGGGAACTTGAGGCGATGCCTTATAGGAGACGAGAGGCTCCCAGGCCCCTTCAGGCCAGTGATGTCCAGATGAGGGCTTCTTGCTGATTTTAATTAATTAATTAACTTATTTGTTTATTTTTGAGTTAGAGTCTCACTCTGTCACCCAGGTTGGAGTGCAGTGGCACGCTCACGGCCACCACAGCCTTGACCTGCTGGGGTCAGGTGATCCTTCAGCCTCAGTCTTCCAAGTAGCTGGAACTATAGGTGCGCACTACTGCACCTGGCTAATTTTTTTATCTATTGTAGAGACGAAGGCTTGTCAAGTTGCTCAGACTGACCTCGAACCCTGAGGTCAGGCAATCCTCTCACCTCGGTCTCCCAAAGTGCTTCTTGCTGATTTTAGATTCATGCTCTGACCCAGATTGTGGTTTTAGGCAGCAGTTCTAGTGGTGTGTATCAACCTGACCGACATGCCTTATCTTCCCTGGGAGTCACAGGTGAATGCTTGTTTTTTACTCTGTGGTCTATATCCCAAGCTTTCTGCCAGTACCTTAAGATCTAAGCAGGTTTGGTGAGTGGCCCTCCAAGAGCCTGACTGCGGTTGACTGCCACATTAGCCTGCCTGAAGAACAACTGTTATATGACACCATTGTGTCTCACTTGTAGTGCAATTTAGACACGTGAGAAATTGAGCCAACCTTGTATGTTTTGTGCCAGCTCTCCAGGGACTTCCCGCACCTCTTGGACAATCATTCCTTGGGAGCAGGTGACCCCAGGAGCCCACCACCAGGGATAGTCTGGAGGGGTTAGGAACCACACCTAATCAAATGTTCATAGTCATCAATCTATTTTAGTGTGTATCAGAAAAAAATATGACAAGCACAAAACTCATAGTCATGAACTTTGTTTTCAAAAGCCATTGAAGTTAAAAAGTGAGTCATATTTTAAAGCTATCTACTAGGTAAATCTAGGAGGCAGCTTGTGCCTGTGGAGAAAACTCTAAAAGCCTGGAACTTCTGATGGGAGGCTCTGATGACCAACTCTCTTTTCTTTTCTTTCTCTTCCTTCTTCATACCCCCTCTCTTTTCTCTTTAAGTTCTTTGTTTTCTGGGCCTGTTTCTTCTCCCTCTCCCTCCATCTAAACTTCTCTGGTGGTCCTTGAGTTTTAAGAAGAAGGAGGCATGAGGTACCCATTTATTGACCATTAATTATCTACTGGGAGGTCACAGATGTGTCAGGTACTGGCTGCTGGCGAGGTTGGGTGATTCCTCAGGCGTATTTCTCAAATGTGCTTGCCATTAGTGGTGACCCAGAGGGCTGGTTAAAACGTGATTCTAGTCTGGGAGGTCTGGAGTGGGGCTGAGTTTTTGCGTTTCTGACCAGCTCTGGGTGCTGCTGCTATTGTTGGTCCGTGGACCACACTTGGAGGAGCAAGGGTTGACCATGTAGTTCTATTTCTTTAGTTGACTAAGAGAGAAATCTATTTTTAGGAAGAGGATGAGGTCTGAAACCACCTCTTTGATCTGCAATGAAACCAGTATAATTATTCAGCACACTCGAGTGCTCTCTGTAAGAAATACAAGTTGCTTCCTTTATACTGACCAAGGCAGTTTGTAACGAAATCTGTTGGCTCAAGCTGTGGCTAGAGTACTGCCAGAGAGCCAGCCACACAGAGGACATGCGTAACCTAACACCATTGTGTGTGAATTAATGTGCTCTGCCCTTCAACCGGTAGGTGGGCTTCTGCTTCCCTCCTTGACTTGGCTCGCACCCAGGTCCAATTAGGCCAACCTGGTGTGCATAGCCACTGGAACTGCTGCAGAGCCATTTTCCCTGGGCAGAGAAAATTGGGTTGTTATTTACCATAATACTATAGGAAAGGGATTGGCAGTAGTGGGATACTGCTGGGATTGGTGGGGGGGGACACAACATCAATAAGGGTACCTGATCTCAAATCAGCCAAAGGGGGGACCAAAAGGAGGCCCAACCTTTACCTATATGATGTGTACTTGTATACCTAATCCTGAATTATACCACACATCTTTATTGTTTTTTGTCGATTTTTATTATTGTTTTTTTTTTTTTTTGAGTTGGAGTTGCACTCTGTCACCCAGATTGGAGTGTAGTGGCATGCTCATGGCCACCACAGCCTCAACCTGCTAGGCTCAAGTGATCCTTCTGCCTCGGGCTTCCAGTAGCTGGAATTACAGGAACGCGTCCCCACACCCGGCTAATTTTTTGGTTTATTGTAGAGACGAGGTCTTGCCAAGTTGCCTGGGCTGGTCTTGAACCCGTGGGCTCAGACAATCCTCTCACCTCGGCCTCCCAAAGTGCTGGGATTATAGGCATGAGCCACTGTGCCCAGCCTACACATCTTTAAAATAGAATATAAATTTAAAGAAAAGCAAATTAGTCTGAAAAGCAAGGGATTGAGTAGAAATAAAGTTGTATGAGGCTGAAAAAGAAAAGAAAACTGGGTTGTTGAATTGTTCAGAATCTACTGGTATCCTTCTGTCTGTTTGGTTATGAGAACCAGACCTGCAAGCAGGTTTTGAGGGTGAGAATAGCTGCAACATTTAGAAAACAAGCGGGCTGAACACAATGGGACACAGATTGAGGTCACAAGAAAACTGGGGACTCAATCCAGGGCCTTGCTATTTTGAATGAAATGACCCTGATGCTGCCTCTCCTCTCCTGCAGTGATCAGTGAGAGGTGGCATTAAGAGGTGCCGTAATTTTATAGTATTCTTTCTGTTAGGGCAGGAAAATGTACAGAAGGAAAAAGGCAAGGCAAAGCATCTTCTAAGTTTCAGCTAGAGCCAGACATTAGCAAAAGTCATACTCTCTGGCTGACACAAGTAGCCACATGACTGCTGAATGTTAATGCATAAAGTGTTCTCGGGGATCCTTGAACACAATGGTGTTTAATTGTGGGGGGTGGGTTACTCTGGTCTCCCTTCCCCTCAAAAACACACATACATAATCTTCTACATAATTCTTAGGGATTAATGGATCGCCTAGTGGAGCCATGGATTCTAGGTTCAAGGCCTCTGATGTAGTACATTTTTTTCTTTCTAGAGATGAGAAAAATCACGGCCCAGAAAGAAGAGGTTGTACCATTGGTCTCATAGCAGTGAACTAACCAAACATGAGGATTGAAGAGCCACAAATGCCAACAGGAAAGTATCTGTGTAGAATTTATTTCTGGAAACCTGAGAACAAGTATCAATAACTTTTTGAGAAAGTTGTAACTTTTGGGTGGGAGAGTCCCAATATTTAACCAAATGACATTGGAAGAAAAATAGAGATAATTGAGACAGAAACTTCTGGACCTGTGTTTTATGGTGTTTTCAAAAGATGCGTACGGGGCAAGCCTGCTGCTACTTGGTAGCTGAGCACCAAGCTGCAGGGTTTTTTTTGTTTTTTTTTTTGAGTTGGAGTCTCACTACGTCACCCAGACTGGAGTGCAGTGGCCGCTCCCGGCCACCGCAGCCTCGACCTGCTGGGCTCCGGCAATCCTTCCGCCTTAGCCTTCTGAGTAGCTGGAACTACAGGCGCGCATTACCACACCCGGCTCATTTTGATTTATTGTAGAGATGAGGTCTTGCCAAGTTGCCCAGGCGGGTCTCGAACCCACGGGCTCAGGCAATCCACTCACCTCAGCCTCCCAAAGGCGCGGGGTTACAGGCTGAGCCACCAAGCCCGGCTAAGCTGCAGTTTTTGTTGTTGTTGTTGTTGGTTTCTTTTTGTTTTGCTTTAGTCAGGGTCTTGCTCTGTTGCCCAGACTGGAGGGCAGTGACACATCATGGTTCATTGCAGCCTCACCTTCTGGGCTCAGGTGATCCTTCCACCTCAGCCTTCTGAGTAACTGGGACTATAGGCCTGCAGTTTGGGGTGTTTTATTGAATTCATATACCAATGTGAATCTTCCACAGTCCCCAAAACTACTTAGCAGGATGCCTTGCTGAAATGAAACTCTCAACTTGGCAACACATTTTGGGGTCCAGTCCCTGACAATCCTGGCACAGTCTAGGTGCTCACTAAATATTCATTGGAACAAATGGGCTTTCTTTAACATTACAGTGCTTAGGAGACAGAAGACTCAGCAAACGGGAGAGAGCCCAGTGCACCGTGTGTAAGTACACAGTGGAAAGCTGGGTTCCTAGTGTGGGATTTAGCATCTCACAGACATGAGGGTAAACAAAGACGACAGACACAAAAGAATATGCAGTATGGTTCCATGATGTGAAGAGTAGATATGGACCAAACTAATTTATGCTGTTAGAAACACAGATAATGGTCACCTTTGAGGAGCAGGCTTTGGGGACTTGAGTGTTTGGGAAAGGGAACTTCAAGGGTGCTGATTCCTTTTTTTTTTCTGAGTTGGAGTCTCACTCTGCCACCCAGGCTGGAGTGCAGTGGCACGAGCACATATTACAGCACCCTCAATCTCCTGGGCTCAAGTGATCCTTTCACTTCAGCCTCCTGAGTAGCTGGGGCTACAGGTGTGCGCCACTATGCCAACCTGATTTTTTTGTAGAGATGAGGTCTCACTATGTTGCCTGGGCTTGTCTTGAACTCCTGGGCTCAAGCGATCCTCCTACCTTGATCTCCCAAAGTGCTGGGATTACAGGCGTGAGCCACTGCACCTGGCCATCCCCAGGTGGGAACTGGGTACCTCTATGCATTCACTTTGTGATAATTCATTAAATGATACTCTTATGACTTAGGATTTTTCTGTATGTCTGTCAATTAAAATATGTATTTTAAAAAACACACAGTTTGGGCGCAGTGGCTCAAGCCTGTAATCCCAGCACTTTGGAAGGCCAAGGCAAGAGGATTGTTTTAGCCCAGGGGTTTGAGACCAGCCTGGGCAACTTGGTGAGACCTCGTCTCTATAATATATCAAAAAAAAATTAGCTGGAGCATGGTAGCACGCCTCTTTTTGGCTAGTTGGAAGGCTGAGGTAGAAGGATCACATGAGCCTAGCAGGTTGATGTTGGGGTAGCTGTGAGCGTGCCACTGCACTCCAGCCTGGGTGACAAAGTGAGACTCCGACTCAAAACATACACACACACACATACACACATACTCACACAATGAAGGATGCTTCTTGATCTTGACTTGCATTCAGGTCACTTGGGATCTTATCAAAATACAAAATTGCTATTCATTTGTTCTTGGGTAGAGCATGAGATTTTGTATTTCTAGAAGAACCTAGAGATTAGTATCTTTTTTTTTTTTGGTGGGGGGGCTTCTTCACTCTGTTGCCCAGGCTGGAGTACAGTGGCACAATCACACTGCTCATTGCAGCCTCAACCTCCTGGGCTCAAGCAATCCTTCCACCTCGGCCTTCCAGAGTGTTGGGATTACAGGCATGAGCCACTGTGCCCAGTCAGGATCTTTTTAAAGAGAGATCCAGGTGTTTGCTCCCTGGGCCTAGCCTGGCACGTGGCTGGGGAGACCGTGTGCAGGGGTGACAACCAACTAGGTTACTGACTACGGAGCGGCAGTTCCCAAGGTCAGCCCATTCTCTCCTGTAGATTGACGTTCTCTTGCTCACGGCACCATCGAAGATGATTTTCTGACTGCTGGGTAGTGACTGGAGCATGAAGTCGGGCCACCCCAGTGAGATGACTGGCTCACGCCCAGCCCTTCATGCCCATGTTAGGGCCCCTGGTCTGCCTGCCCTACAGAGCCATTGGAGGCCTGGAGGCTGTTGCCCCAAAGAGCGTGATCAAAAGCCTCGCTTCCCTCTCTGTGCCAGCGTGAGTAAATCTAGGTGTGCCTCAGTGATGGCTGTTTGGGTGAAGTGGCTGTTCCAGCCCCTCTTTGTGGGACTCTGTAAGACACAGAGCCCTGTAGTGGTCTGAATGTTTGCGTCCCTCAAAGTTGAAGTCCTAACTCCAGGGTGCTCCCTTAACCCTTCCACCGTGGTGGATTCTGCGAGAAGGTGGCCATCCGTGAACCAGGAAGACAGTCCTCGCCAGACACCAGTCTGCCAGCGCCTTGACCCTGGACTTCCAGCCTCCAGAACTGTGAGAAATATTTGTTGTCTACGTCACTTAGTCTGTGGTATTTTATTTTTTATTAAGAATTTTTTTTTTAGAGATAGGGTCTTGCTCTGTTACCCAGGCTGGCCTCAAGTGATCCTTCTACCTCAGCCTCCTGAGTAGCAGAGACTATAGGCACATAACACCACACCCAGCTAATTTTTAAGTTTCTTTTAGAGATGGGGTCTTGCTATGTTGCCCAGGCTGGTCTTGAACTCCTAGCCTCAAACAATCCTACCTCCTTGGTCTCCCAAAGTACTATAGGATAATAGGTGTGAGCCACTCTGCTTGGCCTTGTCTGTAGTATTTTTTTTATAGCAGCCCAAACAGACTAAGACAATCCCCAGACACCAAACTTACAGTATCAAGAAAACCAGGCTGGGCACGGTGGCTCAAACCTGTAATCCCAGCACTTTGGGAGGCTGAGGTGAAGGGATTGCCTGAACCCACAGGTTCAAGAACAGCCTGGGCACCTTGGTGAGACCTCATCTCTACAATAAATGTAAAAATTAGCCAGGCATGGTAGCGCACGCCTGTAGTTCTGGCTACTTGGAAGGCTGAGATGGAAGGATCGCCTGAGCCCAGCAGGTGGACCCTGGGGTGGCTGTGAGTGTGCCACTGCGCTCCAGCCTGGGCAACAGAGTGAGACTCCAACTCAAAAAAATAAAAAAAAAAAAAAGGGAAAACCATTGTTTTGAATGAAAAAAGGCAAATCACACGCAATATGATTTCTTTTACAGATAGAGAACAAACAAGCAGGGTGTGGTGACAGGGTCTCACTATGTTGCACATACTGGTCTTGAACTCCTGGTCTCAAGTGATCCTGCCACCTTGGCCTCCCAAAGTGCTGGGATTATAGGTGTTAGCCACCATGCCCATCCCAATACAGTATCTTAAGATGATACTTTATGTTGTGGTTTCTTTGTGCTTGACTTTATTTATTTATTTATTTATTTTTTGAGTTGAAGTCTCACTCTGTCACCCAGACTGGAGTGCAGTGGCCGCTCGCGGCCACCGCAGCCTCCACCTGCTGGGCTCCGGCGATCCTTCCGCCTCATCCTTCCGAGTAGCCGGAATTACAGACGTGCGCT
>NW_007247331.1:186773-231222 GCF_000164805.1 Carlito syrichta
TCTTGACCCCGCGGGCTCAGGCAATCCACTCACCTCAGCCTTCCGAAGGCGCGGGATTACAGGCTGAGCCACCGAGCCCGGCTTATTTATTTATTTTTGAGTCAGAGTCTCACTGTGTCGCCCAGGTCGGAGTGCAGTGGCATACTCATGGCCACTGCTGCCTCGACCTGCTGGGCTCAGTCTTCCAAATAGCAGGAACTATAGGTGTGCACTACCACGCCCAGTTAGTTTTTTTTTATTTATTATAGAGACGAGGTCTTGCCATGTTGCCCAGGCTGGTCTCCAACCCTTGGCCTCAGGCAGTCCTCTCCTCCACCTCCCAAAGTGCTGGGATTACAGACATGAACCACCATGCCCAGCTTGACATTTTAAAAAGGACATTCTGTTATTTAACATATTTTTGACATGTCAGAGTAAGTTGCCAATTATGGTTTTTTTGGAAGGACACTTTATTCTGAGATTCTGCCTCTCTTGCTTTCTTGGTGGTAAAATTCCCTGTCCTTCGATGGCATTGTAATGAAATGTTGGTGATAGTAACAGTATATTTAGCATTTAAAAACAAAAGTCTCCTTTGTGTATTAAATGACAAATTGGCAACTGTAAGTGACCCCCACCCCCTTCCTTTGGAAAAAAAAGTAACTTATCTGTGACATGTAAAAGACTGGGACACAGTTGTAGACAACTTTTCTTTTTAGAAGGGAACATATTGCCTTAGTATCCAACTCTAAAAAATTTTTTTAAAAGTTGGGGGTGAGACGGGGAGAGTCTTGCCTGCAGAAGATGAATGGGATGGGTGGAATCTTCTAAAATTTTTCAAAGAGGCTTTCACATTCTTGGATACATTTGTGTTAGTTTGGTAATCTTTCTTACGGTCTTAAAGATGGAAATGGGGATGTGGGGACAGAGAACAGAAATATCAGAAATATTGTATGTCATATTTAGTAGGAAGTGGAACTGTGCTGCAACTTTATTTTCACCAAAGCTGAAGCTGTAAGTACGCCGCCACCAAGTAGCAGCACTTATAGAGTCTGAGAGACAGGAGAGAATTTAGAGGTCATATAACGAGTATTATAACATATATTTACTGACCTTTTGACTACATGTCCTGTGTGTTTTATAGACACCAGCTCATTGAATCCTCTCAACTCTGAGAGTAGGCACTTATCCCCACTTATTCTATTTTAGATTATGACTTATGATTTTATAAAATAGACATATTAAGGTTTTCATTTAGGGAATTATTTAAGTATTTAAATTGATGAATAACAGATGTACAAAGCTTTGGGGCAGGAATAATTTTAGATTTACAGAAAATTTTCAGACAGAACAGAAAGTTCCTATATACCCTTCACCCAACTTCCCTAATGTTAATATCTTACAAAACTGTGGTACAATTGTCAAAACTAGGAGGTTAACTTTTTTTTTTTTTAAGTAGGAGTCTCACTCCGTTGCCCAGGCTGGAGTACAGTGGAACAGTCATGGCTCACTGCAGTCTTAACCTGCTAGACTCAGAAGATCCTTCCACCTCAGCCTTTAGAGTGGCTGAGACTACAGGTGCACACCACCACACCCAGCTAATTTTTTTTTTTTTTTGTAGTGACGAGGTCTGGCTATGTTGCCTAGGCTGGTCTCAAACTCCTGGCCTCAAACAATCCTCTTGCCTCAGGCTCCCAAAGTGCTGGGATTATAGGCATGAGCCTAAAACTAGGAAGTTAATATTGATATGATACTCTTAACTACAGATTTTATTAGAATTTCACCTAATACTCTGATGCTTTGTGATTAAAGTCAAAGGAAAACGACAATCACCCAATTCAGGCAGGACTGCCAATGACCCATGCCCTTCAAGAATGAAGCTTTGGGTGAGCCCATTGGGCAGGGAACCACAATCTGCTGAGGTGCTTGCTGAGGGCAGAGGGACCTGGGGTGGGCATTGGAAGGTAATGATCAATGTCAGCTGTGACCACATGACCCATAGGAGAAACGAGGACTCTGGTAGTTACGATTTCAATATGAATATGATTGCATGTATACTTTTTTTTTTTTGAGTGAGCCTCACTCTGTCGCCCAGGCTGGAGTGCAGGGTCATGCTCACGGCCACCACAGCCTTGACCTGCTGGGCTCAGGCGATCCTGGCCCCTCAACCTTCCAAATAGCTGGAACTACAGGCGTGCGTCACCACGGCTGGCTAATTTTTCTTGATTTATTGTAGAGACAAGGTCTCAGCAAATTGCCCAGGCTGGTCTCGAATCCCTGGGCTCAGGCAATCCTCTCACCTCAGCCTCACAAAGTGCTGGGATTACAGGCATGAGCCACCGCACCTGGCCTGCATGTATAAATTAACCCAATATTTTCATTTTCTTCCCCTCTCCTATCCCCTTAACAGCTAACATAAGACATGTTAGTAGAAATTAGCTTTCTAGCTCAGCATCTCAGTTCCAGGATCTCCAAGGGAGAGTGTGGACCAGCTAGGAAGGAGCATATGATGTGTATACACAGTTTAAAAAGTGATAACGAAATGCACAAAGGGGAAGTGTGAACCAGCTACAAGGAGACAGAAAGGGAGTTGGCTCTCTCCTGGGGACAGAGTGGTGTAGGCTTGGCAGTGTGTGGGCTGTTGCCTCCTGTTGGGTGGGAGCGTCACTGGGTATTGTCCGCATCTGGAAGTTAATGGGATTGACGGTCTATAGCCACCAGCTGGAGGGGAGAGGCTGCGGTGACTTTACATTGTGTCCATCTGGCTGGGCTGAACTCCATTTCCCACAATCCCCTCTCTGTGTGTCTCCAATTAGGGTGCTCCACAAAAGAGAATCCAAGGGCAGAAGTGAAGCAGCAGCCATTTTGTCACCTACTATTGTCACTCACCTGCTGGCACACCCATTGGCGTGGACAGCAGCCAGGCCTGCAGCTGTTCCGCTTCCCCGGATGCTCCTGTAGCTTCTACAACTCCTGGTCCAGAGGGACAGCTCCACGACAAAGGCACTAGCTTCTTCAGGACCCCTAGACCCTCAAGGTCGGGGCAGTGAGAACTGGCACAGGTTCCAGCTTGTGCCTGTTGGTTACAGCCTGTCCTTGCTCTTCTCTCTCTTATATCTATTTTCCCTCCTAACTGCCTGTGTTGTGGACTTCAAGCTCCAGCACCAGACATTACATGTGTGAAGACAACACACACACACACACACACACACACACACACACTGCTTAACTAGCACTTTGGGAGCCTGAGACCAGAAGAATCACTTAAGGCCAGGAGTTCAAGACCAGCCTGGGCAACATGGGGAGATCCCACCTCTTAAAAATAAAAAAGTTAGCTGGGTGTGGTGGCATCTGCCTGTAGTCCTAGCTACTCAGGAGATGGATACAGGAGGATTGCTTGAGGCCAGGAGCTTAAGACCAGCCTGGGTAGCATAACGAGACCCCCATCTCTACAAAATAAATAAACAAAAATTTTAAAATTGTTGGATGCAGTTGGAGACCATCATTCCAAGTGATCTATCACAGAAACAAAAAAGAATCGAATACCGCAATGTTCCCACTCAGAAGTGGACCCTGAACATTAGTCACATGAGCACAAGGGAGAGATCAGCAGTCCCTGGGCACTACTCGGTGACAGAGGGAGGAAGGAGGGTGGGGACCACATGACAACACGAAGGGTACCTGCTCCACTACCAGGGGAAGTAAGGGCCACCAAGAAGCCCAAACTTCACCTGCATGCAACCTACTTATGTAGTTAATCCTCACTTGTACCCACATCTCTATAATAAAATTTTTAAAAGTTGCTTAACCAGCTCCACAATTGCTAAGATCAAATTTCTGCAACAAATGCATATACAAATATACACACCCCCATATATGGATCTTTATCCTAGTGCATCTGCTGCTCTGATTAAACCCTTCACCAATACACACATTCCGTGGGCATCATTCAGTCTCTCTCCCCAGCCACCCTCATCCTTGTTCAGTGAGCTCAGAGCAAAGAGGTTGTAGCAGCAGCACGAGAAGGTGTGCGTAGGCTCAGCAGGCTGGTCCTCTGCTCGCTAAGGTTGATCTGCCGTCAGCGGAGCCCACTCTGAGCCCTAAGAGCAGCACCATTCTCCAAGAAGACTAATCCGCTGCCTGGTGGCAGGTTGATGGCATCAGGTCACATCCGTCATGAATGGGAAAGTCTTTGTTCTCACTGGAATAGACATGTCCTCTGGACATGAAGTTTTCTTCCCTTCCTCACAAGGCTTTCTCCAGAGCCACGGCATATGGACTCTCAGAATGCCTAGCTCTCCATCAAGGTAGACCATGTGGCATTCCTTCTGATAAGTCCTTTCACAGCAAAGTGGGACAGTGGGCTCACGATCGTGGAATTTGCTAGTCTATGTTTCCCATCACCCTGAAGCAGTTGGCCTTATAGAACAGTGGATTGAACTTCGGAAGATCCACTCACAGGACCATCTACCATCTGAGTAATAACACTTCATGGGGCTCCTCTAGTAAGTGGCATATGCTCTGACTCAGGGACCAAGATAGGATGCTATTTCACCCATAGCAAGACTCATGAGGCCAGGGGTCAGGGATGGAACAAGGATCAGTCCCTTCACTATTAACTGTAATACTTTGCCTGGGAAATGTTTCTTTCCTGTTTCTACAACTTTAGGTTCCACTGGTCTAACTGTCTCAGTTCCCAAGAGAGGACGGCACCTATGAGGGACATGGCATAGTTTCCATTAAACTGGAAGTTCAGACTGTTCTCCAGCCTTCTTGGGGTCCTCAAATCAGTGAACCAACAGGCCAAGAATAAGGTTACTGTTTTGGCTGGGGCATTGATCCTGATTATCAAAAAGAAATTGGGTTGCTACTTTACACTGTGGGTGAAGAGAGTATATCTGGAATTTGGGAGATCCCCTGGGGCACCTATTAGTACTACTGTGTCCTGAGATAAAAGCTAATGGAGACAACATCAGTGGAATTCAGGCAGGACTGTTCATATCACAACCAGTTCAGTAACGAAGGTTTGAGTCACCCCATCAGGTGAGGAATCATGACCTGCTGAGGTTCTTGCTGAGGGGAAAGGGGATCTAGAATTGGCTGAGAAAAAGGAAGTTAAAAATACCTGCTACCAGCTGGGCATGGTGGCTCACGCCTGTAATCCCAGCACTTTGGGAGGCTGAGGCGAAAGGATTGCCTGAGTCCAGGGATTCGAGACCAGCCTGAACAACTTGGTGAGACCTTATTTCTACAAGAAATCAAAAAAATTAGCCAGGCATGGTGACGTGCACCTGTAGTTCCAGTTACTTGGAAGGCTGAGGCAGAAGGATCGCCTAAGCCCAGCAGGACAATGCTGCGGTGGCCGTGAGCATGCCACTGCACACCAGCCTGGGCAAGAGAGTGTGACTCTGACTCAAACAACAACAGCAACAACAACAACAAAAAACCTGCTACCATCATGAGAATGGCTACATAAATGAAGATTCTAGTGATAGCTGTCAGCATCTCTTATTTAATATGAATAATTCATGGATATATTATCCAGGTTTTTTTCTTCTCCCCCCCTTTACCCTACTAGCTAAATGAGGTGTGCTGCTAAGTTAGCTTTGTATTTCATTACTCAAGTTACAAAATATCAAAGAGGGATGAGCTAGAAGAGGAATGAACATCGCCTAAAGATGGGTAAAAAAACAACCACAAACAAACCTGTGACTTTGTATTCTCTTTTGGAAAGAGGATTAGTGTGTTTTTGGTTGAATAAAGGATAATTGTGTTGTGTTGGGTGAACACATAATTTTGCTATTGTCTTTACTTGGGGGTTAGATGTTATTCAGAAGTTGACAAGGGGTAGACTTGTATCAAACAGGCTAAGACGGCCCTACATTTCCCAGAATCCTCTTCTCTGTAGAGCTGGCCCAAAGAGGAAATTGCAAGGCAGAAATGAAGAAACAACATTGTTCTCTGAAGGTCATCATGGGTAGGTGCAATGACTGACATATGGGAGTGCTGGTGGTTCTTTCTTGTCTTTGCCTCCTACACTCCCTTTCCAGCTCTTCTTCCCAACTGCTGATCCTGTTGACCAATACTGGCCTCAGTTTCACCACTTGTCACTGGGCAGCAGACTCACAGAGGCTATTGAGGCATGGCTCCCCATGGACATCCCCATGAACCTTCCCTTTGCAATTCAGATTTGGCGGTTGGATGTGCTTGGGTTTCAGAATGACCAGCGATGACTTATCTATGATCTTCTAGCTTCCTTCCTTGACCTTCACTTCCCCAAATGTAAGATCTAACTCTGATTGTAAATCTCTTGCATATTAACTCAAAAGTTGGCAAACTATGGCTCATGGGACAAATCCAACCTGCCACCTGTTTTTGTAAATAAAGTTTTATTGGAACACAGCCATATCCATTCATTTATGTATGGCTGCTTAATGACTGAGTTGAGTAGGTAGGAAGAGATCATTATGACTCTCAAAGCCTAAAATATGTATGTATGTATTTATTTATTCATTGAAACAGACATTTTAACTAGTATGAGTTTTATAAAACTATACAAAGCTTCCAAGTGACCATAAATCAGTTATCATTACATGTACTTAAAGCAATTTTTAAAAAGCCACACAATTATACTTGTAACATGACAGTGTTTAGTGTTTATCAAGTTACCTTTCTACAGCCAGCAGGATTAACAGATTAGTTACGGAATGTTTATTGAGTGATCCCAAGGACACTACAAGCCAAATGACTTCCACCATTTCCAGTCTTTGTATTTTCTTCATTTCCACCTTTGAAGTCATCTTTTTTTTCATGGACCACCATTGTGAGACCAATGACGGAATAGTCTCCAAAGAGTGAAATCAGAGACTCTTCAGTCAACACATCAGCCATTTTTGCCAGCGGTCACATTGCCCAGGTCTCTAACATGCCCTTCCTGGTCCTGTGGCCCACCACGTTTTTTGGATAGAGGATTAAAGTGTGGACCTGTACTGCTACAGCCTTGTGTGTTATTTCCAAACTGGTGAACATGGAATCCATGCTGGCTCTCAGTCAGTCCTGTAATGCATCCCGATACCGCAACTGGCCCATTTTCCTTCTGCTCGAAGTGGATGGTGCCCTGCACTGGGCCATCGCCCTTCAACACGCACACAGCCTTCATTGGCATGACGGGCGGGGGCATGCTCTGGTCCCGGTTCCGACAGTGGGAAGAGTAGCGGGCGACACTGCAGGAGATGGCGGCACCTAAAATATTTATTATCTGGCACTGGAGAAAAATTGCCAATCTCTGCCAGGCATGTGCTTCTCTGATGGGTCCCTGACCTATTTCATAACCAACCCAACACCAATGAGGTGGGGAAGAATATCCTGCCTCTAGTAAAAACTATAAAGGTATAAGCATGATGCAGAGAGGATTGAAGAGTTAGGAAAATGAATGCACGCTACCACGGGCACTAATGAAATCTAAAGTCTTTAATTTTAGGTAAATTAAGCAAGAAAGTGAAACCAAAGAAATTGCTAAACTAAAGATAAATGTTTCTTCGCTGTAAGAGATGTTAGTTCCTAAAATATCCTTCTAAAACTAAAACAAGGAAAAAGGGAAGGAAGGAAGGAAGGAAGGAAAGAGGAAGGAAAAGAAGAAAGACTACCATTTCTTCTTCTGTGTGGCTTCTCTATTTCAGAGTTCTTGGTCATCTACTGGCTAGATTTAATCATCACTACTTTTTTTTTCTTAAAGAAGGGCTCATGGTGACTATAGTTTCTGAATTATTGATGTTTAGGGGTATCTGTCTATTGTTTCTATGTCAGCTTGACTGGGTATAATATATATATATGTATATAGAGAATTCGAGACCTGCCTGGGCAGCGAGACTTCAAGTAGAGAGAGAGAGAGAGAAAGATGGAGTTTCACTCTCTCCATCACCCAGGCTGGAGTGCAGTGGCAGGCTCACAGTCAACCCAGCGTCAACCTGCTGGGCACCAGTGATCCTTCTGCCTCAGCCATCCAAGTAGCTGGAACTACAGGTGGCGCTACCACGCCCAGCTAATTTTTTATTTATTGTAGAGACGAGGTCTCACCAAGATGCCTAGGCTGGTCTCGAACCTGTGGGCTCAGGCAATCCACTTGCCTCAGACTCCCAAAGTGCTGAGATTACAGGCTGAGCCATGGAGCCCAGAGGGTATAATATTTTTAATGTTTTATAATATATATATATTTTTTTGAGTTGGAGTCTCACTCTGTCACCCAGACTAGAGTGTAGTGGCCACTCCCGGCCACGGCAGCCTCGACCTGCTGGGTTCCGGTGATCCTTCCGCCTCAGCCTTCCAAGTAGCCGGAATTACAGGCATGCACTACCACGCCCAGCTGATTTTTGATTTATTGTAGAGATGAGGTCTCGCTGCTCAGGTGGGTCTCGAACCCGCGGGCTCAGGCAATCCACTCATCTCAGTCTCCCAAAGGCGCAGGATTACAGGCTGAGCCACCAAACCCGGCTGTTTTATAATATTTTAATATTTTCCCTCAGACATTTTTAGATGAATTCTGTTTCTTTAAGGGGAGGCTGAAATCAGTTTAAATTTTTTTTTCCTTCTTTAAAAGTGACCTGGGTCAGGCGCAGTGACTCAGCCTGTAATCTCAGCACTTTGGGAGGCCGAGGCGAGAAGATTGCCTGAGCCTGGAGGTTCGATAACAGCCTGGGCAACTTTGATGAGACTTTGTCTCTACAATAGATCACAAAAAACTAGCAGGGTGTGGTGGCATGCGCCTGTAGTTCTAGTTACTTAGAAGGCTGAGGCGGAAGGATCGCCTAAGCCCTGCCAGGATGAAGCTGCAGTGGCCACTGCACTCCAGTCTGGGTGACGAGAGTGTCCAACGCCCCCCCAAAAGTGACCAGAGGGGATTAGTGTTCAGAAATTACCTATTGTACACAATGTTCCTGTCTGGAGAATGGGTCATAATATGTCCACATAACAAACATGCACACGTACTCTTGAATCTGAAATAAAAATGAAAAAAAAAAAAAGATGTCAAGAGAAGGTCAGAGAGAGCGAGTGAGAGATTCTGTTTCCTGAGGCCTAAGGTACCCCCACATTATATCAAAATAAGGGATGTGGGAGACATGAGCCAGGACTCTTTGTATGAAAACCAACATATAGATGACAGTATTATCTGCCCACCCTAAGAGGTTAAATAGTTTGCCCAAGGTTGACATGCTGGTAAGTGGCAAAGCTGGGGTTCCATCCCAGGCATTCGGGGCCCTGTCCATTGCTGGAACACACTGCATTGCCTCTCAGCCTCTCAGTCCCTTAGGAAGCTCCGCAATGCCCCTCACAACTGACAACTTTCTGCTGGAGCACCCCTTCTGCAGGGAGTGTTCCTCTAGGAGCCTGTAGTCAAGGTTCTCCAGAAAAATAGAACCAATATGAGGGTGTGTGTGTGTGTGTGTGTGTGTGTGTGTGTGTTTTCTATGTGTACAGATATACGACACACACTCAGCCTTCTTTGCAGTGGGTGATGAGCCCAGGTGCCCATCCTAAGTCCTGATGGGTGAGGGCAGGGTTGGGGTAAGGAGCATCTAACAAAGAATTTTGTCCCAAGGAACCTTGATTTATGCAGTGACTGGGGTCCTAAATGGGTGACCCTGAATGACATTTCAGAAAGCAAGGTAGAGAAGTCCTTTCGTGTCAAGCATTGACCCCACCTGGATTATCACCTAAAGGGATTTTACTATCTCCCAGCATTTGAGCTAAGCATAACCAATCATAAATGCTTTTTGAATGTGACTTGTTATTGCAACAATGTTAAAAGATGGAAAGCTTAAAGAATATTAAAAAACAGCACCACCATCAGAGAAAGCCATGACCACATGGGTGTCGTTCCTCCCTGCTGTTTCTTGGCTCATGCAATTGTTTAGGCAATTGGCAGCATATTGAAAAGCTGGTTTTACATCCCACTTCTTCTGTGATCTCAGAATATCATAAACAGTTTCTGTTATTATGATAGTAGGTTATTGCTGGGATCGGGGAGAACTTGCAGGTAAGACCTCGCAGGCGGGACCTCCGTATGAACAATGGCAAGATGGGACCTCAGAGCCCAAGAACAAGAGGTAGACAAAACGGAGTTTTTTGGTTCACTCTGCACACATAGGCGTGGGGTGGGGGGGGAATCTCGGAACCAGCTGAGTCTCAGGTTATAATCACGGGGCTGAGAGGCACCTCACAGCAACATGAAGGAGGACTCTGTGCAACCAGAGGCAGGATGAGGCATTTGAAGCAGATGTGGAGCAAGTGGGGGCAGGACTGGCCAGGCCGCTTTGGATGCAGAGGAGGGCCCATATGGGTGCAAATGGAGGAGATCTCAGGAGGGCGGATGAGCCCCACTCTCTCCACAACCTTGGATGCTCTTCACTTACCTCGTGTTTTCTGAGCGTCTGCCATGGGCAACTCGGGGCCATGCCAAGGCGGGAGAGAAGGAACGAGAGAAGCTCTTCCGGGTACAGAGGACTGGGCGGATTTCAAGTCCTTATTCCAAAGCATGAAAACTCCTGTTGAGTCCTTCAAGGCTTTTCTTGATCTGGCCTCCTGTTCCCATTCTAACTTCATCTCCCCACCCTTCCCTCATATCTTCCACCCAGCTGTCCCGGCCTTATTGCTGCCCCAGAGGGCATCGGGTCTCCAGCACCGGGGGACTTCTGCATATGCCGACCCCTCTGCTTTGACACTCACACCTCCCTCGCATGACCCGCGGGCTCAGAGGCAGTGTCCTGTCTTTGCTCTGTGGCCACCTATCAGCGAGGACTTCCCTGGTACCATGGGCTGAGTTGTGTCCCCCCAAGTGATGTTTAGGTCCTAACCCTCATATTGATGGATGTGACCTTATTTGGAAATAGAATCTTTGGAATGATCGAATTAAGGTGAGGTCATACTGGAGTAGGTGGCCCCTAACCCAGTGTGACTGGAGTCCTTATACGGTGGCTCAGCCTGTCATCCCGCGCCTTTGGGAGGTTGAGGTGAGTGGATTACCTGAGCCCGCAGGTTCAAGACCCGCCGGGGCAGCGAAACCTCGTCTCTACAATAAATCAAAAAATCAGTCGGGCGTGGTAGCGCATGCCTGTAATTCCGGCTGCTTGGAAGGCTGAGGCGGAAGGATCGCCGGAGCCCGGCAGGTCGAGGCTGCGGTGGCCGGGAGCGGCCGCTGCACTCCAGTCTGGGCGACAGAGTGAGACTCCGACTCAAAAAAAAAAAAAAAAAGCGGAAGTTTGAACACAGAGACGGCCGGTGTGACGATGAAGGCAGAGATAGGGCGAGGCATCAACATACAAGGAACACTAAAGATCGCCAGCAAGTCACCAGCCAAAAGCTGAGAGGGAGGCCTGGAGAAGATTCTTCCCAGAAGGAACCAATTCTGCCACTGCCTTGATCTTGGACTCTGGCCTCTAAAACCGTGCGGCAATAAATCTCTGTTGTTTTAAGCCACCCAGTCTGTGGTGCTTTGTGACCGCAGCTCTAGCAAAGTGACACACCTGGCCACCTCATTCGACATCCTAGTCACCCCCGCCCCCTTCTTTCTTCCTGGCAACTGTCCTTTTCTAAAATACCACATATTTTGTTTGTGCACTTTGGTTATCGCCCATCTCCTCACCCTGGAATGAGGACAGGGATTTCTACTTTTGTTCACTGATTTAGCTCTAGGGTCTACCCCATAGTAGAATTTCAAAAAGTGGTTTTTAGTGAATAAACGCCACCAATCTAACACCTAGCCTATGTTAGAAACAAAGCAGCATTGGGCCTTTTGAGAGCAAATGAAGTCACACTGACTATTGCTTTAAGGTTCTGAGGCAAATGTCTTTGAATTCATTCATCCATTCAGAGAGTGTTTGTGGAGGACTTGCCACGTGCCAGGCACTGCACTCTGGGCAAGAGTGCAGCAGGAAACAAAACCAAGAGGGAAAAAGAGACGAGAAACAGACAGCCTGTGCTAGCATCAGGTGGTGATAAGTACTGTGAAAAATTAATTAAGCAGGTAAATGTGCCAGTTAATTATTGCTGTGAAACAAACCACCCTGAAATGTAATGGCCTAAAACAACAACTGAGCATTATCTCTTGCGGTTCTTTGGCTGACTGGGCTCAGCAGGGCGGGTCTTGCAGCGAGTCTTGCTTGGGGTTGCGGTCAGATGCTGGCCAGGCATGGGGCCATCTGGAAGTCTGCTGCTGGACAGGGGGTGGTTCATGCATTTGGCTGCAGATGTTGACTATCAGCCTGGACCCCCACTTGTGGCCTCTCCACGTGGCCTGGGCTTCTTAGCTCGCAGCTCACCAAGAGCAAGTGTTCCCAGAAGCAGAAACAGAAACCAGCCCTGCTGGTTAAGGGCTACGCCTGGAATTAGCTCCATGTCACATCTACTGTATTGGATTGGTCAAAGCAGCCACAGGCCCCCAGAGTCAAGGGACTGGAGAAGGAACATGTGGCTGGAGAAATGGCCGCAGCACCTTTGGGAAACAAAGCCTCCCACAGGAAAGGGACAATAAGTGGTGGCGTGTCTCTGACAGGAAGGCCTCTCTGATAAGGTGATCTTTGAGCACAGGCCTGAGGGCAGTAAGGAAATGAGCTGTGTGGATATCTGAGGAAGAATACTCTAGGCCAAGGTCAAGTGAGGACAATGACCCTGAGACAGGAGCGGGGCTAGCCTGGAGAGGAACACCACCATGCCTGCACTATGTCCTCTAATGATGCCTGCCTGTGTGGTAAGCCCTATTCTTGACCATCCTGAACCCCGGTGTTCTTGCCTGCAGGTGTGCCCTTTGTTCCCTGGTCTCTACCGACCCACAAGACCTTGTCACTAAGTCACCCTCCTCAACCCAGAAGCCAGATGTCAACCAGGTCACCCACATGGCTGTGTTTGCTGCTATCAGTGCCTGCATCATGGCCCTGGGATCACAGCACTCCTACCTCCCAGGTCAGCTCATCAGGGCCCTAGCATATAAACTGGACAACAGCCCAGAGCCAGGGAGGCCCAGGTGCCCTTTGCTGGGACTGCAGCTGGCACTGTTCCCTGCCCAGCTATGACCAGGCCCCCTTCTGTGGGGCTGAACCCTAGGCCCACAGCCTACCCTGTAGGACAACACACAGTGGCAAAATGAGCACACCCTGGATATGGCCCCAATCAGGATGTCCCTTTCCCCTCAGGCTCTGGGCTGGGCGGGCAGGTCAGGCTGAGGCCATGGGTGAGATGTCCACGCCTGCTGACCACATCTTGCAGCTGTGGAGAGTGAATGTTCTAGGGCACTCTTTCTTCCTTGAAGTGGTTAGCTCCCCCGGGCTGGTTCAGACCAGATCAGACCTCGTGGATCAATGCCCATAACCTCTGGTCACCTTAGTTCACCTTTGGATCATTATAATGCTAACAATCCCACCCCTAGAGAGAATTCACAGTCATTTTGTGTCCATGCGACGCATGTATGAGCGGTTCTCCCACTGCGCCTGCACACTAGAAACCCTCCCTTTTCTGCTTAACCCTGCATCCTGGGAGATGCTACATGACCTATGTGCCTTGTACCATCGGGAAGGGCTTTTTCTTGTCCAGTAGCTACTCCTGAACCTTCCCTATATGCAAATTCCTGAATAAAGCGCGTGTCTCATCCGTTTTCTCTGGGTCATTTCCTAGAGAAATGACCTCCCAGTATTTTCCCTTTGGAGGTATTTAGGAGTCCAGCACGACATCCCCCACTGGCTGCTGAGCCCGGCTTCACACAGTTGGGTTATCTGGAACCACAACCCACCTCAGCCGGGCTCTGCACTCCTCCAGCTCCCAGGTCGCTGTCTGATTTGCCACGCTTAGACCAGCTGCTGCCGAAGTGCTTGTGTTGTGGCAAGGGTGCCAGTTTGGGAGCCTGACCTCCTGGGTTTGAGTCTGGCTCTGCCACACACTTGCTGTGTTACCTTGGACAAGTAGTGTAAACTTCTTGTGCTTTTTCTTCTTCAATAGAAGACTTTCATTGTGTCTTTTTTTTCTGTTAGAGTCTCACCCCATTGCTCAGTCTGGAGTGCAGTGGCACACTCACAGCTACCCCAGCATTGACTGCTGGGCTCAGGCAATTCTGCCTCAGCCTTCCAAATAGCTGGAATTACAGGCACATGCTCCCATGCCCGGCTAATTTTTGATTTATTGTAGAGACGAGGTCTCACCAAGTTGCCCAGGTTGGTCTCGAACCCATGGGCTCAGGCAATCTTCTCACCTCGGCCTCCCAATTTGCGGGGTTTACAGACTTGATCCACCGCACCTGGCCTCATTGCATCTTTAAAATATTACAAATAGGTCTTCAGAATCATCTGCTGTCTCGTTGATCAGTAGCTGGGCAATACTTAGAACTTCCTCGTCAGCCTGTTGAACTGTCCTCTTTCAGACTCTTAGGTGCCATCCAAACACGTCCTGTTGTCCTTGTTTTTACCTGTTGTGACTCACAGAATCAAAGTAGCAACCGAATTTGGATAGCAATGTTTAATGTTTCCTTCAAGAAGGAGCTCACCCTTCTGGGCCTGAGATACTGAACAAGTAATGCCTGGTCTCATCCAAACCCTGCCAAGGTGTCAGAAGCTCAGGGAATACCCTCGACCCTTCCCTATACATGTCTCCAGGCAGTGTGAACCGTAGCACTTTCCTGCCCATCTCTCACCGTTTGTCAGCCTGGAACTTCTTCTTTGTCTTTCCAAGGACACTGAGTTTGACACTGGTGTGATGGAAGCCCCTCCACAGGTTTTCTCTGGGGCCCTTTACAATACTTGTGCATCCCTCCTGAGTGACTGACATTTTCTAGAATGTTGGCAGTCTGATCGCTGAGAGCGATCTTCCTTCTCACAGTAGATGCGGCCAAGAGAGAACCCCTCGCTGTGATTTGCTTCTGCATCTATAAAATGGGGTATATCATAGTCTGGGCCTCATAGGTTTGCTGGGAGAATTCACTGAGTTCGTGCATATGAAGAGCTCGAAAGGGCACCTCATATACTTTTACAATATTAAGAGTCTGTGACTCTTGGACAAAACCCAGAGTCAGGCCCTGCAGCTCCACCCCAGTTGAGGCTCATGTCCACCTAGGCTCTCAGACTGTTTTTCCCTCTTGGTTGGCCCCACTAACCTGATAACCCACATGTCCCAGGTGGGCCTCCTCAGAGGCGAGGCTGAGTGTCAACACCATCTTGGGATAAAATGTAGTGAGAGTTCATCTGCATTTCTTTTTCTCTCTCTTTTTTTTTTTTGAGTTGAAGTCTCACTCTGTTGCCCAGGCTGGAGTATAGTGGCACTTTCGTGGCCACCACAGCCTCAGCCTGCTGGACTCAGGTGATCCTTCTGCCTCAGCTTTCCAAGTAGCTGGAACTACAGGTACGCACTACCATGCCTGGCTAATTTTTTAAAAAATTTATTGTAGAGACGAGGTCTTGCCAAGTTGCTCAGGTTGTTCTCGAACCCCTGAACTCAGGCAATCCTCTTGCCTCAGCCTCCCAAAGTGCTGGGATTACAGGCTTGAGCCACCAAGCCTGGCCCTCCATTTGGATTTCTAGAGTGGGCACTGACACCTTGGAGTCAAAGCAGATTTCCTTAGTGATTGGCAAGCTTCAGCAGGGCCATGAGAGGTGGCATTTCGGTTGACTGGTGAGAGGTGCCCAAATTTCTTTCTAGGTATCACTGTAGGGTGGCAGCAATGTGGAGGGGCTGAGACCCGGTGTGACACTCTCTCTGTACAGCAGTCATGGTTTGCTCTGAGGCTGCCTCTCTATACATTGTGATACTTGAAGGTGCTTGTGAATAAAGTCAGGCTAGGCACAGCCACCCATGCGCCAATGGCAAGGAGCATTTTAAAAATAGAAAAATGATTAACACAAAGTCAGCCAAGTGGCTTTGCCCCTTATTTGGGAACACCATTCCACTGAGTCATCCTGATCACAAAAGGATAAGGAGTCAAAGAGGTTGGAAGGTTAGAAACAGGCTCTGTTTCTGTGTTACTTTTTAAAAATTATTTTTACTGCGGCAATAAAATGGACACTGTAAAATGTGTTATTTGGCCATTTCCTAGCATTCAGTTCTGTGGTGCTAAGTTCATTCCCTCTGTTGGCCAACGGATCTCCAGGACCCTTTCATCTTGTAAAACTAGAACTCTGTGCTTATTAACCAGCAACTCCCTTGCCCTCACCCAGCCCCTGGCAACCACACTTCTACTTCATGTTTTATGAATTTCAAGACTCTAGGTGGAATCATGCAACCTGTTTCTGTGTTCCTGCAGAAAGCCTGGACTCTTCAAAAACTTCCCGGTGACCATCAGTGCATCTGCTGTCCTCGTCCCTCTCCAGCTGCTGCCTCTCAGTGTCCTTAGGGTTCCCTGCCTATGCTCAGTCTGCAGGTGCTGCTGTCTACCCTTCCTCAGGCCTTGGCGGGTGTATCCATCCCTCCCACACTCTTCCTGGGTGCACTTCCCTAGCCAAGGCCTCTATCGCCTCCAACAGCTGATGGACCCTAGTCTCCTTAAGACTTTATTCTCCCTGGGCCTTTGACCCAGAGTTCCTGGCCCATCGAGTCCCTGGCCCTGGCCCACTTCTGTGCATCTTCTGGGGCTCAGCCTTCTTGACAGGCATCAGGGAGTTTCTTGCCTCTGTGTTGATCACACATTTCCTTGTCTGTGCCCCCACTAGAGTGTAAGCTATTCCAAGGCTGAGAGCGTGCTCCTCCTGACACCCCAGCCTCGCTGACATCAGGAGCTCAGGAAATAATTGCTAATGAGTGAATAAAAAAAGCCTATAACACAGCCCAGGGGAAAGTAAGACCAAGGAAAAGGGCTCCAGGTGTGGCTGGTGGATTGAACACATGCATCTAATTGTTTCCTAATGAAATCCCACTAAAACTACAGTAAAGGGATTTAAAAGATAATATACAAACCCATGAGGCGGGTGAAGGGGCAGACCTGGGAAACCGAGTCACAAGCGGCCAGGGAGAAAAGCAGAGAATGAGTGTCGTTTACACCACTGAATCCTCAAGATGCCTCAGGAACAGGCAGCGCTAGGAACCTCCAGAGGTGGGAGTGAAGCCAAAGTGGGGGAGCTCTGGGGGCCATCCTGGAGGTTCTGACCAAACCATGTGAACAAATGCAGTCTACTTACCCAACATCTTCCTGCCAGGGGCCCGATGTCTTGTCTATATAGATGCCCTAGTCTGGGCACACCTGGGTTCCCAAGGCTCATGTACCCAGTGTCTTCCTCAGAAGGGGCTCTGGACACTCAGGGAAGCTGCAGCCATTCCATGACCAGGAGACCCCACTTGGAATGTCTTGTCTGGGAGCCTTCATCTGAAGTGGCGGTGAAGTCTGGCCCCTATTCGGTGAGCCTTGCACTTAACATCCAGCTTTTTAAAAACTCAGCAATGTCTGGTTAGGTGTATATAGTTAGGTGGTACAAAACAAAAGAAAACAACAACAAAAAACTATTTTAAAAATAGAAAAATGATTAACACAAAGTCAGCCAAGTGGCTACCTTTTGGGGGAAGGGAGAAGAATGTGATTGAGGAAGGACCCACATGAGGCTCTGTAGTGGGTTGAATTGTGGCCCTGCCAAAAGATAAGTTCAAGTCCCAAGCCCCAGTACCCATGAACGTGGCTTGTTTTAGAAACAGGGTCTTTGTAAATGTAATCAAATCAATATGGGGGCACACTGACTGTGTTAAGGGGAGACCTAGAAGCTGGGGAAGGTGAGGAAGAACTCTCGGGAGAGCCTTCAGAGGGAGTTGTCTTTGCTAATGCATTGATTTCAGACTTCTGGCCTCCAGAACTGAGAGAGAATCTATTTCTGTTGTTTTAAGCTCCTTGGTTTGTGATACTGCTTCTTGGAATGGCAGCCTACATATGGTTTTACTGATGTTATAGTTCATGACTTGGGTTAGGAGTACATAGGGGATGGCTTTGTTATTGCTTTCAAACTGTGTATATATATATGTGTGTGTGTGTGTTTGTGTGTTTTATATACATATATGATTTCATAATAACAAAAATAAAACAATGGCAAAAAAAGAACATCTAGTGACTATCTGGACTTTGGAGGTAAATTCAGATTGGGCACACTTGGTGATGAGTTTGCCTTGTGTTCCAGGGTCACGGCAGACAGATGTCACTAGCTGCAGGGGCATGTGCCAGAGGGGACTTTCTGGGGTCAAGCTTGAGCAGCATAGATAATGGGATACAGAAAATGGCAGGAGAACCCTGGAGCTTTGTATCTTACAAGTAAACATTTCACGTAATCCTGGGCCAGGCTACGTCCTAGGTGGTGTAAGATCCATAGAAGATGAAGAGCTCATCCTTCCCAGGTGCAGCAGACTGTGTACCATCATGGGGAAGGTTCTGGATTAGGGAGTCTGAGTGAGGAGGTTGTTCATGGGGTGAGGCATCCAGGTATCCCTCAGAAAGTTCTCTGCAGTACCAGGGGCTCCTGCCTGCCTTCTTCCTAAAAGGCTACCTGTTTTCAGCCCGATGGGAGATGATTTGGGAATAGCTAAGGGCCCGAATACATCACAGTGAGCAAGCCCCAGCATCTGCAAGATGCTCATGACGGTCCTGGACCATATCTAACTGCCTGTCAATGACCATGAAGCCAAGAGTAAGGCCTCACCAAGGGCCAGAGGAGCTCCCTCAAGAAATGGATACAGACAGAGTATCCAGTGGTGGGAACAGGGCAGCTGCCTCCAGCCCTGGTGTCACAGGCTTCATTCACCTTGACATGCCTCCTGCAAGCCCTGTTGGCTTCTGAAAACTGACCTCTGGGACAACTCTCTTTCTCAGCCAGAGGCATCAGGACAACATGTCATTTTCCAGTCATTTGTTTTCTCTGATTGGTTTCTTGCCTTGTAGTTAGAGGAGGTAATAGCCATCCCAGAAATTTTTATATATATAGTATATATAATATATTATAAATATATTAAAATATGTAATACTTTAGCTGACAGAAACATTTTTAAAGACTGGGAAAGTGAATTTTGAACACTTTATAGAATTCTTCTAAACAAATAAATTGGTTCTGAACATAAGATAAAAATGCACTTTCAAAAGTGGGTAGAGATTGGAGAAAAATCACTTTGCATCCCTCTCTTAAAGTTGTAAGTTCTAGCCGGGCTCGGTGGCTCAGCCTGTAATCCCGCGCCTTTGGGAGGCTGAGGTGAGTGGATTGCCTGAGCCCGCGGGTTCGAGACCCACCTGGGCAGGGAGACCTCATCTCTACGATAAAAATAAAAAAAATCAGCCGGGCGTGGTAGCGCATGCCTGTAATTCTAGCTACTCGGAAGGCTGAGGCGGAAGGATCGTCAGAGCCCAGCAGTCCGAGGCTGCGGTGGCCGGGAGTGGCCACTGCACTCCAGTCTGGGCGACTGAGTGAGACTCCAACTCAAAAAAAAAAAAAAAAAAAAAAGTTGTAAGTTCTGTTTAATGGGAATTCTGGGAAAGGGACCTAATTCCTTTACAATCTGGGTTGCCCTGCAGCTGAAGCCAGGTTGTAAAACTGGGCTATAGAGAGGTTAGTAAAGAGACCGACCATGAGGCCATTTCTGACAATCTGATGGGAGGGATACTTGGAATGGTCTAAATGCTGGCTGCTGTGGAAACCAATGATCGGAAAAATAATATCACGGGGTTTTTTTTATATGGCCCACTGGTTTCATGATGCAATGTTATTATTTTTCTGACTTTTGGTTTTTACCACAGGAGAAGGAAAAAGCGAGAGAATTGACAGAGTGCTCAAATGCCTGATTACCAGTGCTTCTTTCAGACAAATTATAAAAGGCAGTAAAAAAGAAAACAGCAAGGAGACAAAGCAGCCTTTGAACACGCTGGATGTCAACATGCCCTAATTTTTTTTTTTTAGTCAGGGTCTCACTCTGTCTCTCAGACTGGAGTGCAATGAAAGGCATGATCATGGCTCACTGCAGCCTCAACTGCCTGGGCTAAGGTGATCCTTCCACTTCAGCCTCCTAAGTAGCTGGAACTACAGGTGTTCATCACCACACCTGGCTCACTTTTGTATTTTTTGTAGAGATGAGGTCTCACTATGTTGCCTAGGCTGGTCTTGAACTCTTTGGCTCAAGCAATCCTCCTGCCTAGCCTCCCAAATTACTGGGACTACAGGCATGAGACACCATGCCTGGCCAGTATGCCCTATTTTGAAAACACTTGAGCTGTGTATAACCCCAAGGGTTTTTTTTTCCTCCAAAGAATGATTAAGGAAAGTGAAAACAAACAAACAAACAAAAACAAAACAAAACAAAACAAAACAAAAAAACCCCTCCAACTACCCAGTCCAAGGCAGCTATCATTAATCAGTCAGGGCACATCCTCCCCCTGATGGAATGTAGATGCTGCCCTAAATTCTTCTGAACATGTGTGCTTAAGAACTACTATATATGGATCAGAATTGATGTGTGATCAAACCAACTCCAGAGGCCATCTAGCATACTGGTCAAAGTGTAGTCTCTGGAGCTCAGCTCAGCCACATGAGCTTTCAGGTAAGTTTTCTTATCTGTGAAACACAGATAATCAGAGTACCTATCTTCTAGTATTGTTGTAAGGATGAAATCAATGACCATACATAAAGAGTTTAGACAGGAACAAAGAGTAAATATTAACAAATATTAATTTACATTTTTCCAGAATAAAGAGTTAAAGAAAATCATTTTATGATTTAACCCTGAAGAAAGTACTAGATTAAGATTTAAAAGTGGCTGGGCTCAGTGGCTCAGCCTATAATCCTAGTGCTTTGGGAGGCCAAGGTGAGTGGATTGCCTGAGCCCGCGGGTTTGAGACCCGCCTGGGCAACTTGGCGAGACCTCATCTTTAAAATAAATCAAAAATTACCTGGGTGTGGTAGTGTGCACCTGTAATTCTTTCTATTTGGAAGGCTGAGGCGGAAGGATCACCAGAGCCCAGCAGGTTGAGGCTGCAGTGGCCGGGAGTGGTCACTGCACTCCAGTCTGGGGGACAGAGTGAGACTCCAACTCAAAAAAAAAAAAAAGATTTAAAAGTAATTTTTGAGTTGAAGATTCATTCAACAAAGATTTTTAGCAACTACTAATTGCTAAGTTAACTAATTTGGTGGTCTTTGTACAAAATTCTAGGATTCTGTGACTAACAAGACTAGCAAGTTACCAATTTTATTTAGATATACATAAATCTTGCTCAGAGTTGTAAATGTAAAGACTTTTAAATGTAATGACAAGTTATTTGTTTATATTCAGTTGTTTTATGTAAAAATTCTATTTAATAGAAAAAGAATAATTAGAAGAGAAGTGGCCAATTAAATATGGAAAGCTACTCTATTTCATTAATAAACAGGAAAACAAATTAATACAACAATGAGAATGGGAGTGTGAAAGAGGAGAGAAATAGACCAATCTTGGCATTTAACATCCAGATATAAGGCTGGGTGCACTGGCCCATGCCTGTAATACCAGCACTTTGGGAGGCCGAGGTGGGAGAATTGCCTGAGCCCAGGGGTTCCAGACCAGCTTGGGCAACTTGGTGAGATCTCGTCTCTACAATATATCCCCCCCAAAAATTAGCTGGGCATGGTAGCTCATGCCTGTAGTTCAGGCTACTTGAAAGGCTGAGGCAGAAGAATTGCCTGAGCCCAGTGGGTTCATGCTGGGGTGGTTGTGAGCATGTCACTGCACTGCAGTCTGGATGACAGAGTGAGACACTGACTCAAACAAACAAACAAACAAACAAATAAACAAAAAACCATATATAAGGAATGCCAGGGAGAGAAGAGGCAACTAAAAGGAGGAAATCATCAAATAAATTACATAAAAACATTTCGAGACCTGAGGAATGGACATTTCCAGATAAAGGTTCATGAGGCCCTGGCAAAATGAATGAAAAGACCCTCACCAACACATATTGTTATGGTATTTCTAAATCCTAGGGATAAAAGAAATAACAAAACAAAAACAAAGGTGAGGAAAGGGAGGGAAACTAATCATAAGCAAAGAAACAGGAGTGGAAATAGCATTGGATTTTTGAACTATAATTTTATTTATTTATTTATCTATTTATTTACTTATTCATTCAGAGACAGGGTCTCACTCTGCTACCCAGGCTGGAGTGTAGTGGTATGATCATAGCTCACTGCAGCCTTGAACTCCTGGGCTCAAGCTATCCTCCTGCCTTAGGCTCCAGAGTAGCTGGGACTACAGGTCCAAGCCACCATGCCTAGCTAAACTATAATTTTATACCCAGCCAATCTATCAACCAAGTATAAAGGTAGAACAAAGATATTTTCAGACTATAATGACTCAAAAATATACTTGTATTAAAGATTTTTTTTAAAAAAAGATGAAATCATGACTGTCACACTAAAATAAACGTGTTAAACATCTTACTTAACTCATTATTAGTGAATGAACCAGTATGATGTTAAAACTAATTTAAAGGTGAAGTCAAGGCTGGGCTCAGTGTCTCAGCCTGTAACTCCAGCACTTTTGGAGGCCGAAGAGAGTGAATTGTCTGAGCCCGCTGGTTCGAGACCTGCCCAGGCAACTTGGCGAGACCTTGTTTCTATACTACATGAAATAAATTAGCCAGGTGTGGTAATGTGCACCTGTAGTTCCGGTTACTCGGAAGGCTGAGGTGGAAGGATTGCTGGAGCCCAGCAGGTCGAGGCTGCAGTGGCCAGAAGCATGCCACTGCACTCCAGTCTGGGTGACAGAGTGAGACTCCAACTAAAAAAAATGAAAGTTATAAATAAGTGAATAAATAAAGGAGAAGTCAAAGAAGCACAAATTTTTATGAAATGAAGTAATTTTGAGACAAACTTGCAAACAGATATGAAATTGGTTTTTTTTTTTTTTAAGGTGGGGAGATGTGGATTGTTTATTGCACGTCTATAGATAAGAATTCTTTTGTATGCTGTCAGTTATCTACAACTTACAGAGTTTCAAAGGCACAAAGCCCCAGTGTAATCAGAATCAGAATATGTAGTTTTCCACTGGAGCACAAAATGTTCCAAATACACTCCTAAGTAAACTTTATTAGGACACTACTGAAATGTGTGCTTCATCAGAAGGAGAGAGCAAATTAAAAAGAGAGAGAGAGATGTGGAATACCACAAACAGCGCATAGGTTATCCAACACTGGAGGGTGGTGAGTCCCAGGGCACAGGGGAGTGTTAGGCCAGAGTTCAGCCAGCCCAGACTCCAGGAGGAAGGAGGGAGCTCCAGGAAAGACGAAATGGAACTGTTGTGCTTGAGCATATGGAAAGTATCATCAAAAGGCCCTTGGCAGATGTGTCAAACATTTTAGAGAACGCTAATGGTAAGTCAGAGGAAGTAGGTGAATTAAAAACCATGTGGCCATCTTTGGCTTTAGGGATGCTGGTGCTTGCACAAGAACGGAGCTGGCTCATGCTCCAGCTGGTTTGCATAGTCATTACAGTGTAAATATCAACTATCGATGCCTCCAAAAAATGCAACAAAGCTATATTGGGGCCTCTGGGGAGGGGAAGTGAAGGGTGTACATGCAAGACAGTTCCATGATCATCCACCCAAGCCAGTGAGCAGCATCTAAAAATGATAAATTAAGAGAAGTAGAAGCATAATATCCACAAATATGGAGAAAAATACCACCAAAGACAATAGCTAGAAGAACCGCCTCTGGGAAGTAGGTCCCAGTGGTGAGAAAACTTAGAGCAGGGAATGGCTATTTTTCATTAAAAACTTATATGCATACAGACATATATACCTCTATGTAGAATTATACAACTACCTATTAAAAATAAATCCAAGGCCAGGTACATGGCTCATGCCTGTAATCCCAGCATTTTGGGAGACCACGGTGGGAGGATTGCTTGAGCCCAGGAGTTCAAGACCATCCTGGGCAACATAGCAAGACCTTGCCTCTATAAAAAATGTAAAAAGTTAGCAAGTCGTGATGATGTGCACCTCTAGTCCCAGCTACTTGGGAGGCTGAGGCAGAAGAATTGCCTGAATCCAGAAGGGCGAGTCTGCGGTGAGCTGTGATTGTGCCACTGCATCCCAGCCTGGGTGACAGAGTGAGATCTTGACTCAAAAAAAAAAAAAAAAAAGGAAAAAAATCATTATACCCAAAAAGGTATACATTATTGACTGGTAGAGTATGGGCAATCTCAAACACTTACTAAGGAAGTATAAATGGGCACAGCCATTGTGGAAGGCCATTTGAAGGATCAAGTGAAGCTTTAAATGCACATATCTTTTGACTTGGCAGTCTTACTTCTTGGCCTTTTCCCTCGGAGAACCACTTGTGGGTGTGCTGAAGAAAGTGTACCTAACAATGTTCCTAGAGCATGTTTATAAGTTATAAAAATGATACTACTCTGATATTTCACTAAGGAATGGCAGTATAACAGAAGCAAAGTGACATGGAAGTCTGATTCTATTTTTTTTATTTTTTTTAATTTTATTTTTTAAGTTGGAGTCTCACTCTGTCACCCAGATTGGAGTGCAGTGGCCGCTCCCAGCCACCGCAGCCTTGCCTGCTGGATGCCGGAGATCCTTCTGCCTCAGCCTTCCAAGTAGCTGGAACTACAGGCGCGCGCCACCATGCCCGGCTAATTGTTTGATTTATTGTAGAGATGAGGTCTCGCCAAGTTGCCCAGGTGGGTCTCGAACCCGCGGGCTCAGGCAATCCACTCACATCAGCCTCCCAAAGGCGCGGAATTACAGGCTGAGCCACCGAGCCCGGCAGAAGTCTGATTCTATACTGTGCGACTGACACACACTGTGTGTACTACATACAGATAAGGCAATCGCTCCCAGACATACAGTTTAGCCAAAACCACAAATTCCAGAACAACGTTAATGTTAAATTTGCCACCTCACTCTTGCAAAACAAAGCAGTATATTTTTATATGTTCACACCAGTATGTCTGTACATAGGGAAAGTCCTGGAAGCATACGTACCTCAACTGATAGCAGTGATTAAGTGGGGACTTTGCTATATCTGTCCTATTTTTTTTTAATTTTTTTTTAGTTGGAGTCTCACTCTGTCGCCCAGACTGGAATGCAGTGGCACGCTTCCAGCAGCCTTGACCTGCTGGGCTTTGGCAATCCTTCCGCCTCAGCCTTCCAAGTAGCCGGAACTACAGGCATGTGCTACCACACCCGGCTAGTTGTTTTTTTGGGGGGGATATATTATAGAGACGTGTCTCACCAAGTTGCCCAAGCTGGTTTCAAACCTCTGGGCTCAGGCAATCCTCTTGCCTTGGCCTCCCAAATTGCTGGGATTACAGGCCTGAGACACTGCACCTGGCCTATACTCTTTTTTAAAATGAGAATGTATACCTGTATTTTCAGTGAAATTACAAATAAGTATGATTTTTGAAATACAAAGCAAATACACATATAGAAAAATTAACTGGAAGGAAATATACAAAAATATTATTCATTTATTTCTGGGTCAGGCAGTCATGGTCATTGCAATTTTCTTTCATATATTATTTTTGTTTGGGTCCTGTGTACACCAGAAAAATATTAAACATAAAAAGAAGAAAGTGCACTATTCTGGTTTGGTGCTTCACTCTGGGAAATCCAGCCATTTGGAAAGAAGCAGCATCTGACTTGGCCCTTGGAATGGGGTCAGTGCACCCTGGAGATGTGAATAGAACTCTTGTGCTGAGGCCTGGCCTGTGGGTGTGGTTCTCCCAGGCAGGTCGCACTGCCTCACCCCAGGTCAGAGCTTGGCTGTGGCAGTGGCTGTGACCACGGCGGTAGCTGTGATTGCCTCTCCAGCCAGACTGACTCCAGCCACCACTACCATGTGCGTCTGAGGCTGCTTGGTGGGGGCAGCATCCATCCCAGATGGATGGACTGGAGGTCCTGGTGGCCCTGCACCATCTGTGCCTGTGTTGGACGAGAGTGGGCAGCAGCAGGTGCTGGAGGAGGGACCCTTCAAGACGCCTACAACTTGAGCAGATGGGGCTGGACTTGGTCCCTTAAGCGGGCCCAAAACTCCCCACTTCCACCCAAATCAATAGGAAGCTTTTCATTAGGTAAGCTGATTCTAAAGTTCATATGGAAAAACAAATAACCAGAAACTTCTGAACCAGAAGAGGAAGGATAAGGGACTAACTCTGCCAGCTATTTGAGTAAATGTTGAGGTTACACAGATTTTTTAAATGTGTGCTAGCCTATGAATGGGTAGACAACTCAATGGGATAAATTCAAAGGTCCGGAATAGAACCAACTATTTGTAGGAATGTAGTTTACAAATAAGCAGGAAATTAGTTTAAAGTCTGTGTTGGACTCCTGAAATCTCCTTCTTAAATCAGTGGTGTTGGAACTTCTGGCTAGCTACCTAGGAAGAAAATTGGATCGTTTCATCACACAATGAATCCTCCTCACAACACCTCAAGGGTAACATACTGCTATTGTCCCCAAGAGAAATTGGGCACAGACAGGGTTAGTCATTTGCCTATAGTCACACAGCTGGTAAGCAGCAAAGCTGAGATTCACACCCAGACACTCTAGTAGCTCCAGAGACCACGATCTTAATCACCATGCGAAAGCATGTAGTCCCTAGCCGGGAAGACAATGCCCCTACATGTGTGAAATGATGCTCGGCCTAACTCACAATACACAAAAGGACAAAATACAATGAGCCTCTGTGTTCTCTGCCTATGAGTCTGGCAAAATTTGTGATACTTTGTTGTGTTGGTAAAGCTACATGGGAAAACAGGGAGACTCAAAATTGTTGGCGGGAATGCCAGTGGCTTCAATCTCTGTGGAGAGCAATTTGTCAATACAGGTATCTAGTCAGATAACAAATGTTCATATCCATGACTCAGAAATGTCGTTTCTAGGAATTCACTTGATAGATAAGCACGTGGAAAAGTTGTCTATCTCTCTCTCTCTCTCTCTCTCTCTCTCTCTCTCTTTCTCTCTCTCTCTCTATTGATATTTGCTGCAATGTTGTTTATAATAGCAAACGTTTGGAAACAACAATTAGGGGACTGGTTAAATAAACCCCAGGCATCGATATGATGAAACACTGTGAAGACATTAGGAAGGCTGAGACAGTTCTCTGTGTATTAATCTGAGATAATCTCCAATATACAGCTAAAGCGAAAAACATTGAAATATGGAATAGTGTGTATAATATGCAGCTATTTATTCGTTTATTTATTTGAGTCAGAGTCTCTGTTGCCAGTGGCACGATCATGGCTCACGGCGGCCTCGCCCTCCTGGGCGCAGGTGATCCTTCTACCTCAGCCTCCTGAGTAGCTGGACTACAGGTGTGTGACATCATGCCTGGTTAATTTTTTGTAGAGACAAGGTCTCACTATGTTGACCAGGCTGATCTTGAACTCCTGGGCTCAAGTGATCCGCCCACCTCAGCCTTCCAAAGTGTTGGGATTACAGGCGTGAGCCACTGTGCTCAGTGATTTTTTTTTTGAGTTGGAGTCTCATTTCATTGCCTAGGCTGTGGAGTGCAATGGCATGCTCACAGCCACCACAGCCTCGACCTGCTGGGTTCAGGCAATCCTTTCGCTTCAGCCTTCCAGGTAGCTGGAAATACAGGCATGTGCCACCATGCCCAGCTAATTTTTTTTATTTATTGTAGATATGAGGTCTTGCCAATTTGCCCAGGCTGGTCTTGAACCCATGGGCTCAGGCAATCCTCTCACCTTGGCCTCCTAAAGTGCTGGGATTTTATAGGAGTAAGCCACCACGCCCAGCCCTCAGTAATTTTTTAAAAGGAATATGCACACATAATAGGATGTAGTCTTGAATTTCCAGCAGCACACCTCAAATGAAGACAGCGGGAGATAAATGCCTACTCTTCCTAAGGAGAGACTCTAGATCCATCCCTGCCAAACTTCCCCAAAGGCAGCCAACTTCTGCAGTAATTACCCCATCATCTCCTGCCTTCCTCTAGAAAGGCAGGCAGAGGTTCATTAGGGGGAGGTGATGTTTCCCCCTCCCATTGGGGTTGCAGAGGGTTTGGCCTCCATGGGTTGAAGGATAAGGCTTTTGTGAGACCCAATTATAGAGAGCAGGGGTGTCCATCAGGAAGGATGCCCCCACCCCACCCCGCCGGCAGGAAACAGGAGACAGCAGAGAAGCTGCATTCCCAGATTGATGGGAGCAGCAGTTATGGGATTCCTCCTTGGTCAGCGTGTGCTATGTGGTGCAGCAGTCCTAGAGGTGGGTGATCCCGGAGCTGAGGGAGTCAAGCAGGTATGATGCCACGCGGAGGCCCGAGGGGGCAGGGCGCTCCAGAAATTCTACACAGACCTCATATCTACAAGGGTGAAAGTTACGGCTGAATTGTGACTTGCTTCCCAATTCATGTATTGTTCTTTTGTTTTTTTGAATTGGGATCTCACTGTCACCCAGGCTGGAATGCAGTGGCACAATCACAGCTGCAGCCTTGACTTCCTGGGCTCAGGTGATCCTCCCACCTCAGCTTCCTGAATTGCTAGGACTACAGGAGCACACCACCACACCCGGCTAATTTGTGTGTGTGTGTGTGTGTGTGTGTGTGTGTGTGTGTGTGTGTGTGTGAGTGTGTACTGGAGTCTCACTCTGTTGCCCAGGCTGGCACATTCACAGCTACCTCAGCGTCGACCTGCTGGGCTCCCACTGTCCTTCCACCTCAGCCTTCCAAGTAGCTGGAACTACAGGCACGTGCTACCATGTCCAGCTAATTTTTTGATTTATTTATTGTAGAGACAAGGTCTCGCCAAGTTGCCCGGGCTGGTCTTGAACCCGCGGACTCAGGCAATTCATTCACCTCAGCCTCCCAAGGTGTTGGAATTACAGGCTGAGCCACCAAGCCTGACTCCTAGCTAATTTTTAATTTTTTTTTTCGTTATGTTGCCCAGGTTGGTCTCAAACTGCTGGGCGCAAGCAATCCTTCCCTCTTAGCCTTTCAAAGTGTTAGGATTGCAGGTATGGACTACTGTAGTTATCCTTCATGTGTTGAAGTTTTTTTGTCAGAGTCTCACTCTGTCACCCAGGCAGGAGTACAGTGGCATATTCATGGTCACTGTAGCCTTGACCTGCTGGGCTCAGGTGATCTTTCCACCTCAGCCTTCCAAGTAGCTGGAACCACAGGTGAGCGCCACCACGTCCAGCTAATTTTCTCAGTTTACTGAAGAGATGAGGCCTCACTAAGTTGCCTAGGTTGGTCTTGAACTCCTGTCCTCTCTCCTCAGCCTCCCAAAGTGCTGGGATTACAGGCATGAGCCACAGCTCCTGGCAAGTGTTGAAGTTCTAAGATGACCTAAGAATGTTACTGGACCTGGAGACTGATTTTTAAAGAGACAGTTACGTTTAAATGAGGCTTTAGGATAGGTCCTAATCCAATATGACAGTTGTTCTTATAAGAAGTGGAAACTTGGACACAGACCAGTAGAGAGGAGACAATATGATGACATAGGAGCCAGGTGAGGTAGCTCATGCCTACAATCCCAGCACTTTGAGAGGTCAAGTGAGGAGGATTCCTTGAGGCTAGGAGTTTGAGTCTAGCCTGGGCAATGCAATAGAATCTTGTCTCTAAAGAAACAAAAATAAAAATAAAAAAATTAGCTAGGCTTGGGAGTGCATGCCTGTAGTCCTAGCTATTCCGGAGGCTGAGTTGGGAGGATGGATTGAGCCCAGGAGTTGGAGGCTGCAGTGAACTATGGTGGTGCCACTGCAGCATGGGAGACAGAGGGAGACCTCATCTCTTTAAAAAAAAAAAGACACTGGGAGAAGGCAGCAATTACAAACAAGGAGAGAGACCTCAGAAGACACCAACCCTGCTGACGCCTTGATCTTGAACTTCCAGTCTTTAAACTTTTGTTGTTTAAGCCACCCCATCTGTCGGTCTTTATTACCGCAGCTGGAGCAGGCTAATACCGTGAGCCAGCACTGAGGGCCAGAAGGAACATGGCCAAAGAAAGGGCCACTCTGCCTCTACGCTGCTCCCACCTTCCATCTGGGAAGCCAGCTGTGTTGGGAGTGAAGGGATGACGTAGCTCGATGGTGGTGGTAGAATGAGGAGTCAAAGGAAAAAGCATGGCCCCACCCAGCGCAGGGGGTGGGGGTTCCGGGAGATTCTTCCCGAAGCTGTGCAGGCATGCAAAGGCTTTGAATCAGATACGAGTCTGAAGTTTTGATCTACTTCAGATTGCTCTTTCTGCTACTTGGATGCAGGGTATTTCCAACTAGTGAAAGTAAGTGTGAAAGGGATGGAATCTCCCTGATATGTTATCAAAGGTCAGGGAAGGGAACTCAGACAGACTCTGCCTGCGGATAGAAAAGAGCTGTATTTTGATTGTAGCACACTGAGATCAGCCCTCTGAATACATCGCCACAACATACATGTACTGATAGTCACACATAGGACACTCTTGCTTCTGTGTGGTGGAGTTGTGGTGGTGGTGGAGAAGGAAAGCAGTGGAAGAAGGATTTGCATTTATTTCACTCTATGGCTTTTTGGTCTGCATTCTGTTTTACCAGTTTAACGAAACGCAGTTCTATGGCACCACCTGGAATTTGAGTGGACAGCCCTGTGTTCGCTTCCTTTCTTTTACTGTCTTCTGGGTTTTTGTTATTGTTGTTGTTTTGTGTCAGATCTCACTCTGTCTCCAAGACTGAAGTGCAGCAGTGCAATCACGGGTTGCAGCAGCCTCGACCTTCTGGGCTCTGGCTATCTTTCTGACTCAGCCTTCGGAGTAGCTGGGTGGCTGGGACTATAGGCACATGCCACCGTGCCAGGCTAACTTAAATTTTTTTTTTTTTTTGTAGAGACCAGGCTGATCTCGAGCTCCTGAGCTCAAGTGACCCTCCTTCCTCAACATCCCAAAGAGCTGGGATTATAGGTGTGAGCCATCGTGCCTGGCCCACCTTTTGGGTTTGAAGGGTACCTACTCTTGTTTTCTATCCCTAACTCTGGTGTGCCTTTCATATTATTCACACCCCTAGAGTGGACCCAGGCTTCTTCCTTCCCTCCATCCCTGTATCTCTAGAATTTCCATCTTGCCCAGTGTGGCAGCAAGAGGCAGCAGAGCTTGGTGGTTCAGAATTGAAGCCAGGCTACCTGGTCAACCACTCAGCAGCTTGGTGCTGCAGTTTCCTCCTCGTTGCAAAAGGAGTCAACAGATCTAACCTCATGAGGTGGTTGTGTGGATTACAGGAGCCAATCTGAGGGTCATATGTACCCTAGGTGACTTGCATGTTGCACAGAAGGGTGGACCCATCAGAGGTTAAACCACTAGGTGACAGACAAGAGGTTATGTCAGAAAGAGCAAATCAAGTGGAAACACCCCCAGCCAGTGAGAATGGTTGAGCTCCAGCAGAAAGGACACAAGACCGTGAGTGGGACTGGGCATCTGTTACACCGGCGGTTCTCCCAAGAACCATGTGTCCTGGAGACACACCCTTGTGTGCAGCTGGACCTGGCTGATGACTGGCTTTAATCAGTAGAGTGCGGCTGTAGGAACTCCTCAGGAAGACCTGTACTGACCTCACAGGGTGAAAGCCCTAAGCAGCAGCTCTAGATGGGCCGCTAAAGAAAGTCTGGTTGGATTATTTTTAAAAATGGACCTCTCCCAGTTTAAATCAGGTTGGGGTCCAGTTCTGCTTTTGCAGTCTTTGGACCCCTGTTGCTGCCTGGTAAGAAGTCTGGCTAGCCTACTAGAGAAAGCTCTGGAAAGGCCCATCCAGCATTCCGGCTTCATTCCAACTGAGACAGTCCCCAGTTGAACACTGCCATGTGGGTGACCACCAGCAGGGCCCACAGAAGACAGCCCAGTGTGCCCAGAGTTGGTAGCAAAAGAAAACAGTGGTTGTTTTAAGCCACTTTGTTTGGGATGGTGTGTTACACAGCATTAGGTAACTGGGACAAGGACCAATGCTGTTTTGCTGCTCTGATTGCTTAGACAACCTCCTAGAGCTGTTTCAGCCTGGATATAGCAGGAGGGGGAGAGGAAGCATCACAATGCAGAGCTCCCTGGTTGTCAGCATGGGCTCTGGCCCTCTTGGAATCATAGTGACTACTTGACAGCTGACCTTGGTTTCGATATAAGAACAAGGAAGCAGCAAATTGGAGGGGAAGAGTCCAGAATTTAGAGGAGACCACCCTGTGTTCACTGCCATCTCTGCTACACACCAGCCGCGAGGCTGTGGACAAGTGATTTCATTTCTAGGAGCTTCATTCCTCATCTATAAGATGGCTCTCCTTGCTGGATTCTTGTGAGGATGAGGAGATGTTACATATAAATAGAACAATGTTTTGACTGAGTAGTTGTTCATAACCCAATGGCCGTTAGGATTTTATCTCTGGAGAGCTGGGGGAAAGAGGACTCTAAGGCTGGTGGGTCATGTCCTGTGGGACCCAGCAGTGTTCTGTTGAAGGGATCAAGAGAGTTTGCCAGGCACGGTGGTTCAGGCCTATAATCCCAGCACTTTGGGAGGCCAAGGAAGGAGGATTGCTTGAGCCCAGGAGTTTTAGACCAGACTAGGCAACATAGCCAAGACCTCGTCTCTACAAAAAAAGAAAAAAGAAAAAAAGAGTAGCTGGGCATGGTGGCATGCACCTGTAGTCCCAGCACTTTGGGAGGCCAAGGAAGGAGGATTGCTTGAGCCCAGGAGTTTTAGACCAGACTAGGAACATAGCCAAGACCTCGTCTCTACAAAAAAAGAAAAAAGAAAAAAAGAGTAGCTGGGCATGGTGGCACGCACCTGTAGTCCCAGCTACTCAGGAGGCTGAGGCAGAAGGATTGCCTGAGCCCAGGAGGTTACAGCTGTGATGGGCCGTGATCATAGCACAGCATTCCAGCCTGGGTGACAGAATGAGACCCCAACTAAAAAAAAAATCCTCTCCTTGTTAGGAGCAGAGTGACACCTAGCACCTGTGTTTGCCTGATTCCTACCCCAAACATGACTGGGCTCACGTCTTTGGCAAGTTGCTCTACCAGGCCACTGGTTGTCCTGGATCCAATGTGCTCAGAGGGTCCCTGGGCTCAAGCCCAGGATAATCATTCGCATGCCATCTCATCCACACAGAACTGACCACACCGAGCATGAAACCCAACTAGCTAGCTTCCCCATCAACCTCTAGATGAACCGTGAGAGCTTGCTGTGTCAGGGAATCCTGGAGGGATCATGTTTCAAAATGGACATCCTATCCTCTCTGATGAAACTGGAATGGGATCTAGTTGCACAGCCTGAAAACTCCCAAATGCAAATGGTTTAAACAAGTGCCCTTTTTATTTCTCATGCAGAAGAACTCCAGAACTGACCCTGTATGTTTTCAGGGACTGGGCTCCTGTCTTTCCATCCTACTGTCCTCAGCCTTACACATCCATACCTCATAGTCTGTAATGGCTGCTTGAGCCTTGCCCATCATGTCTCTGCTCAAGATCAGCAAAAGAATGAAATAGGAGAAGACACTCTTTGAATGCCCACTTCCTTTTTTTTTTTTTGAGTTGGAGTCTCACTCCTTCGCCCAGGCTGGAGTGCAGTGGCATGCTCACAGCCACCCCAGCATCAACCTGCTGGGCTCTGGTGATCCTTCCGCTCAGCCTTCCAAATAGCTGGAACTACAGGCACATGCTACCATGCCTGGCTAATTTTTTTTTTTTGAGTTGGAGTCTCACTCTGTCGCCCAGACTGGAGTGCAGTGGCCGCTCCCGGCCACCGCAGCCTTGACCTGCTGGGCTCTGGCGATCCTTCCGCCTCAGCCTTCCGAGTAGCCGGAATTACAGGCATGCGCTGCCACGCCCGGATGATTTTTTGATTTACTGTAGAGATGAGGTCTCGCTGCCCAGGCGGGTCTTGAACCTGCGGGCTAGGCAATCCACTCACCTCAGCCTCCCAAAGGCGCGGGATTACAGGCTGAGCCACCAAGCCCGGCTTAATTTTTGATTTATTGTAGAGACGAGGTCTTGCCAAGTTGCCCAGGCTGGTCTCAAACCTGCGGGCTCAGGCAATTCACTCACCTCGGCCTCCTAAAGTGCTGGAATTACAGGCTTGAGCCAACATGCCTGGCTGTCCACTTCCTTTTATGGAGCTTTCCGGAGACGCCTTCACACTTCTGCGCATATCACTGGTGAGAGCCCAGTCATGAAGCCACACCTCGCTGTAGAGAAACGAAGTCTGAGAGCTGGCAGAGTGGCCACCCTGAACAAAACTGGAGTGCGAGGAAAAGGTTCTGAAACCAGAGAGCGGTGATGGTTGCTAATTCACCTGCAACCCTGTGCATGTACTAAACATTGAACACTTTAAAAGGGTTAAAAGGATGAATTTTGTTATGTGAATTTTACCATGATAAGAAAAAAAATCAGAGTTCTATTCCCAGGGAACGGGATGTACACATAAACTGGGATAGGCACACAGCAGGCTCGCTTTTTGATTGCAGCTGTTGAGTGGTGTCAGGTCTCTCTGCGTAGCAGGGCACTACAGGCTGGGGAATGGGGCATCACAGTTGGGCAGCCTTGGCCACATGTATGCCCTGTGGTGGGATGGCCAGGGTCTGTGTCTAGGAGAGGCTGGGGAGGGGGCTAGGGTTGGCTACAACAATTGTCCTGACATTTATCAGGAAGAAGAAGCATTCTTTTTTTTTTTTACTTTAAAAAATTTTTTAAGCCGGGCTCGGTGGCTCAGCCTGTAATCCCGCGCCTTTGGGAGGCTGAAGTGAGTGGATTGCCTGAGCCCGCGGGTTCGAGACCCGCCTGGGCAACTTGGTGAGACCTCATCTCTACAATAAATAAATTAAAAAAAAATTAGCCGAGTGTGGTAGTACGCGCCTGTAGTTCCAGCTACTTGGAAGGCTGAGGCGGAAGGATCGCTGGAGCCCAGCAGGTCGAGGCTGCGGTGGCCAGGAGCGGCCATTGCACTACAGTCTGGGTGACAGAGCGAGACTCCAACTCAAAACAACAACAACAAGAACAACAAATTTTTTTTAAGATGTGGGGTACAATTCAGAATTAGATATACAAGTAGTCATTGTACACGTAAATGGTCCCCATTTTGCCTAGTTTGAGATCAGGTATCCTTATTGATGTTATGTGCCCCTCCCACCTTCCTCCCCTGGCAGTTTCCAGCTACTGCCAATCCCTTTCTTATAGTATTATGATAAATATTCAGGGTCTGTTTATGAGTGAGAACATGCGGTACTCAGTTCTTTGTTTCTGTGATAGATCACTGAGTATTATGGACTTTAAAATCCATCCAAATTGCTGTGAAATCCATAATTTTGTCCTTAGTGAGGCGTCCCTGTAACAGGAGAGGCATGGAATTACTCGGCAGGCTCTGAAGAAGCTTGGTCACAAGTGGGCTTTGGGACAAACAAGTGTTCTTCTGTGGTGCCTTAGTCAGTGTGGGTGCCAAAACAAAATGTCACACACTAGGTCACTTAAACAGCAGAAATTTCTCACAGTTCTGAAGGCTGGAAGCCTAAGATTGAGGTGCTGGCCAATTCAGTTTCTGATGTGCTCTTTTCCTGGCTTACAGACAGCTTTTTTTTTTTAAAAAATGAGATACTAGGCTTTGCTGTGGTGCCCAGGCTGGTCTCAAAATCCTGGGCTCAAGCAATCCTCTCATCTTGGCCTCCCAAAGTGCTGGGATTACAGGTCTTTAAAAAAAAAATTTAGATTCGGGAGCTGTATGTGCGGGTTTGTTACATGAATATATTGTGTGATGGTGAGGTTTGGACTTCTATTAAACTTGTCATCCAAGTAGTAAACATAGTATCTAATAGTTTTTTCAATCTTTGCTTCCCTTCCTCCTTCCCCCCCATTCGGAGTCCCCAGTGTCTATCGTTCCCATCTTTATGTCCCCATGTACCTAGTGTTTACCTCCCACTAGCAACATGTGGTACATGGTTTTTTGTTTCTGTGGTGATTCACTTAGGATGATAGTTTCCAGGTGCATTCATGTTGTTGCAAAGGACATGAGTTTTTTTTGTGTGTGTGGGGCTGCATAGTATTTCATGGTGTATCTGTACCACATTTTTAAAAAACCTAGTCCTCCCTTGATGGGCACCTAGATTGGTTCCATGTTTTTGCTATTGTGAATAGTGCGACAGCCACCTTCTTACTGTGTCCTCACGTGGCATGGGGGGAGGGCCGGTGAGAGAAAGAGAGGGAGAGAGAATGGGGACTGTGTGGGGCGAGTGAGCACTCTCTGGTGTTGCTTCTTATAAGGACACTAATCCAATCAGATCAGAGCTTTATAGTCCTGACCTCATTAACCTTGATTGTCTCCTTTAAGCCCTGTCTCCAAATACAGTCACATTTGGGGTCAGGGTTTTAATATCTGGGGAACACAATTCAGTCTATAGCCTATGGTCAGGAGAGACTCATGACTTCACAATGCAGATGAAAATGAAGTGACAACCCCTAGCCCATTTTCTAAGGGCAGTCACAGAGCTTTATTATTCACCTCTATTGAATAACCATTTGCCCCAGCATTGTTTTCCGTAACAGTCGAGTCTGGGCCAAGTGTCCGCTCTTGAACTTCATCTGATATATCTTTGTAACCCACAGCCTACACTCAGGATTTCCCTGTTTCTGAGAACACCAGGGAAAGCTTTTGTCCAGATGGCCTGCACCGTCTCTACACCCTCAGAATGAAGGGGATGGGCTCCCACCTTGCATGAAACATCACCGAGGAAAGAAAGGGAACAGGATAATGCAGAGACTGGGTGGGGGAGGGAGTGTGACTAAAAAGTTGCTTCTCTTTTGCCTCCCCTGTCCCCAGAGGACTGAGTCCAGCCCATGTGTCCTGACGTTCAGAAGGAGCAGGGCAGGGAACAGGAGAGGGAGGAAGGGGGAAGAGAGAGGGTTAAGTCGTCTGAGTCTTTCAATGTGATGAGACAAGGATGGAGTGTCTGCCAAGAACAGGCCAGGTTCAAAACAGGAAACCCCAGGGTAGTGATAAATGGACACTTCTCTGTCGATTTTACAGGGATCTCTAGGGAAGGTGCTGGAACTGATCTCATTAAACATTTTTTTCCAACTCACATGGAAGAGGAAGTGCACAATGAGCTCTGCAGGTTTGCCAGTGATGCTAATCTCTTCCAGGTGCTGAAATGCTAAGGTAATGGGCAAAGTGGCAGGGAGCTCCCACAGCCCCTCCCAGGAGGCCAGAAGAATGCAGCCAAGGGGCAGGGGCAAAGCCAGACTCTGCTGCCCTGCCTTCTCCCGCGCTGCAGCAAATGCACACCCTGGGTTCCTGCAGTTCCAAGTGTTGATGTGGGTGGCTGGGGCAAGGCGGGATGGCATGTGAGGGGCCCTGACTCATTTGGGAGCCCTTGTAAAGCCCACTCCCTCCTGAAAACAGAAGCTGGCCTTTCTTGACTACCCCAAGGATCTCCCTTTTCGTGCAGCACTTGGCTCTGTAGGTACATCTGCCAGTTCCCTCCTGTTATTGCCAAGTCCCTCCTACCTGGCATGTGAACTGTTGACCTTCCTTGGCTTCTGACCTCTTGATGGAGCTTGGTGTGACCTCAACCCATCCCATACCTGGACACTACATCCTCTGGCATCTTGGGAGCGTGGTCTCTCCCACTCCTTCCAATAAACCTGGTTAAAGGGACAGTCCTGTCTCCCTGACCCTACTCCGTTCTAAGGATTTGTGGGTAGACAGGGAAGCCCCACCTCAAAGTCTTTTTCTGGCATCCGAGCAGAATCCTGCCATTCTGCTGGATATCTGGCAGGGGTTCTCCATCTTGCCTTCCCTGATTCTCTAAGACCTGATGGATCTTAGCCTCAGAGCCAGATATTTTCCTTGGCTTTTCTTCTATTGTTTCAGGTGTATTTATTTAGTTCGTTTGATTTTGCCTTGACACTTCCCTTCCCACCCCCAAGTGGTTCTGATCCTTGCTCTTAAGCCTACTACCCAAGATAACAAAATGTCTACCTGGTGTTTAGTTTCCAGGCACCAGGGGACCTACCAACCAGGGCTGGTCTCCATAGACTGAGAAGTTCAGCTAGATGATTTGTAGGGTAGAAAAAAGCTTCTAAGAGTAAGAGAGTTAGCGTTGCCCTCCTGGGTGTAACAGTTACTAGATGTTGGTCTATCCACGTGCCTACTGCTGGGAAGACAACCAACAAAAGAATAGATTCAGGCAAGGGTCATCAACGAGCAGCACACCATTGGGAGAAAACCAGCTGGGAAACAGGATTTTTGCATGGTGCCAAAACAACATCTCACAGAATTACTTGCTAATTCATGAGGACAAAATGTAACTTTATAAAATAAAAATCTGTGATCAAGTGTCGAAACTTAGCATCATTAACAGAGGAACCATAGGACATTAGGGGTTTCCTGATGCCATGCGTCCCATGAAATGTGTTCTTGCCCCAAATGGTTCATCTTAATCTGATCACCTTTATTTCTTAACCAGGGTCTGGGAGAGAAATAAGCCCCGATACCCTAAGGCATCTGTATTAGTCAGAGTTGTCTACAGAAACAGAATTAATAGGCTGCATATTTATAGAGAAAAATATTTATTATGGTTCATTAGCTCGCGCGATTTTAGAGGCTAAGTCCCAAGATCTGCAGTCGTTATGCTGGAGACCCAGGAGGACAACATAGTTTCAGTCTAAGTCTGAAGGCCAGAGAACCGGGAGAGCTGATGGTGTGGTGCTATCTCAAAGCCAGCGGTCTCGAAATCAAGAAAAACTGATGTTTCAATTTGAGTCTGAAGGCAAGAAAAAAGCTAATGTCCTAGCTGAAAGGCCATCAAGCAGGAGGAATTCCCTTTTACTCTCGGGAGGGTCAGTCCTTTTGTTCTTTTCAGGCTGTCCACTGACCAGGTAAGGCCCCTCCACTAGTAAGGAAGGCAATCTGCTTTACCCAGTCTACGGATTCAAATGTTAATTTCACCCAGAAATAACATCAAGGGTACAACCAAATAATGTTTAACCACATGTTTGGACACCCTGTGGCCCAGTAAAGTTGACACATACAATTAATCACCACGGCATCCTTTGTATGTAACAAATTAATTTAACCAGGGACCCACTTAAGAAATCTCAGTTTAGAGCAATAAAGGAATAGAGGACAAGTTAAATGGCACTACAATAAAACAATCAGAAGAATCCAGAAGGTGGAATATTCTACAAAACAACTAACCTGATTTCTTTAAAAAGTCAATGGGAGAAAAAAATAGGTAGGGGAAGTGACTATTCTGAAATTTAAAAAGACATAACCAAATACAATTTGTGAATGGATTCTGGTTCCATTTAAAAAAAGAACTAAAAATATATTTTGAGGCCAGTTGGGGAAATCTAAATATTATTAGATATTAAGAAATTATTATACATAATGGCACAGTGATTATTTTTAGAAGCTGCATACTGACATTTTTCAGTATGATATCTAAAAAATATTTTTAAACATTGTTAACAAAGAAAATGCACATATATAGATAAAACATAAATAGTAAGATGTAAACAAGTATTAAATCTAGATGGTAAGCATCTGGGTGATTATTGTGCTATTCTTTCCATTTTTCTATATGCTGGAACTTTTTTAAAGAAACAAGTTTCTGGGAGTGAGGGGTGGTGGTGGATGGGCATTTAGTCAATCTGAGTGAGTCTTGAATGTATACAGGCATCAAAAGAGCCAGTCTGGCTAGGCCTAGGAGAATGTTTTCATTTTGTGAGGCTCAAAGAGTGATGGACTGAATTATGTTCCCCTAGAATTCATATGTTGAAATTCTAACTTCCAGTTCCTCAGAATATGACTGTCTTACTGTCTTTGGAGATAGGGCCTTTACAGAGATAATTAAGGGTAAAGGAAGTCATTGAGGTGACCCCCTAATCCAATAGGACTGGTGTCTTTATAAGAAAAGGAAGTTTGCATATAGACTAATAGAGAGAAGAGACAGTGTTATAAACTGAATTTTGGCCCACTCCCTCAGCCTACATTTGTATGTTAAAACTTTAACCCTCAATGCAATGATATTTGGAGATGGGGCCTTTGGAAGGTAATTTCATTTAGATACAATCATGAGAGTGGGCCCTCATAATGTGACTATTGCTCTTAAAGCTCTCTCATCACCATGTGAGGACAGTGTGAGTAGAAGGTCACCTGCAAGCCTGGAAAAGGGCCCTGAACCCAACATACTGACACCTGATCTTGAACTTTCAGCTTCCAGAACTGTGACAAAATACTTTTCTGATATTTAGGCCATCTAGTCTAATGAAGCCTATGGTACTTCATTATGGCAGCCCTAGCAAACTAGCACAAGCATCATTCACCATTGTCTACACTTCACTTAAATGAGGCATAGCTCTCACACAGAAAAAAGTGTCAGCTGAGGCAAAGTTCCAGCTCATCTGTGCTTTCCTGTAGTTTGGAAAAAACAAGATGGCCACTAGGGTCATCCATCTTAGAGAGAGTAGGAATGGAACAAGACCATGGGAACCATGTGGAGCTACAGTTGTCTTATTGGAACATTAATCATTGGAAAATAATTTGCTTTTTAATAAGGTTTCCTTTGGTTCTTCTAGGATATTGATTTATATTTTATAACTAGGCTACAAAGTTTTTAAAAAAGTATTTGCAATCATTGAAAATAAATACATCTGAGAAACAAGATCAACAGTCTGTGGAAGTAGCTCACCCCAAGGGCATAGTCGAAGCTTCTAAAATACTACTGTGGAAGTATTCCCAGCTCTGACTTTGGTAGACACGAGCACATCTTCCTTCCTCCAATTAGGAGCTATGAGATTCTTAATTGGGGCAATTTGTGTAACTTCTTTGAGTTACAGTTTCCTCATCTGTAGAATGGACAGAATGTCCTCTCCCTTGTGAGCTACTGGGAAGATTAAGGACGCTGAACATAAACTCTGGGAAAAACGCCTGGACATAACAAACAGCAGTTATTATTACTGGTGCTGCCTTTCTGGGAACACCTAATAAGGTGATTGAAATGCAGTGTACAGATATATATGAAAGGAAACTTACTCCAGAATATAAAGTCCTAGATAAAAGCACAGGGGAAGGGATTAAAAAAAGTAAAACAAAACCCATAAGTCATAAAAAAGTTGATAGATTTGACTATGTGAAAAATGTAAATTCTGTAGGGCAAAAACCACAACAAAGTCAAGAGACAGAACAAACTGGGAGAAATATTTTCAATTTGTGTCAAACAGAGCTCATGTCCTTGCTGAAGAAAGACATTATGTGTTGGGAGAATGACCTGTAAAAAGTCTGGAAAAGGGAGCACAGAGAACATGAATTCTAATTTCTCCAGGGTCTTCCAGAGGCTCCTGTGGGGATACAGATTGGTGGAACAGACAGTCAGGCTTCATAATGACCTAGCTCAAATACCTCTACATTCTCCATATCCCTTTTCTTTGAATTTGATACTAAAACCTCTTCAGACATTAGGTACCAATAAATATTTGTTGACTAATTTCATATATTAGGGTATATACATTTCCTAGGGCTGCCATAACAAAGTACCACAAACTGGGTTGATCTAAAACAATAAAAAATTTAAAACCGGACACAGTGGCTCATGCCTGTAGTCTTAGCACTTTGGGAGGCCAAGGTGGTAGGGCTGCTTGAACCTAGGAGTTGAAGACTTGCCTAGGCAACATAATGAGACTTCGTCTCTACAAAAAATAAAAAAATTAGCCGAGTGTGGTGGTGTGTGCCTATAGTCCCAGCTACTCAGGAGGCTGAAGCAGAAGGATTGCCTGAGCTCAGGAAGTTGAGGTTGTGGTGGACTATGATTGTGCCACTGCACTCCAGCCAAGGTGAAAACTAGAAGTTGGAAATCAAGGTGTCAGTAGGTCATGCTCCCTCTGAAGGCTCTGAGGGGAGAACCTTCCTTGCATCTTCCAGCTTCTGGTGGCCCAGGCTTGCCCTGGCTTGTGGCAGCATAACCCCAGTCTCTGCCTCCCTTTTCACGTGACCTTCTTCTCAGGATCTTTTTGTTTCTCTGTGTTCTCTGCTCATAAGAACAACAGGTATTAGATTTAGGGCCCAAAATATATCCACAATGATTTCATCTCAACACCCTTAACTAATTACATCTTCAAAGACTCTTTAAAAAATAAGATTATATTCTAATGTTCTGGGTGGATGTAAAATTTTTTTTTTGGAGGGGAGACAATGATTCCACTTACTACACAGAGCTTTTTCAGTTGCAAATGATAGAAATCTCATCTAACAAGCTTAAACAAATACCTAGTACTTCTCCCTAAACAATGCCAGCAAAAACCTCATGCATGTCATCGACTTTGATTAGATTTAAAGTCCATCTCTAAACCAATCACTGTGGCTAGGCCTGAGTCTTTACCTCAGTTCTAGAGCCAGGGAGTAGATTCAGTTCCACAGAAAGTACACAGTCTGAGGCGGTTATTCCCAAATACTGTTACTGGGAGAAGGAGAAATAGGTGCTAGGTGGTAAAAAAATGTAGCCATCCACTAGAATGGTCTTCCTCCATAGTCAGTAAACTCTTGGGAGGCAAGTGACTCTGGTTACCATGTGTGCATTCCAGAGCCTTGAAGAGCAACAGGTCTTCAACTAAATATTTGTTGGGTCGTTTTCTAATTTCTAACATGATTCTATCTCTGAAAGCTTTATCCACTATAAATTTGAGATCCAGTGTCTAACCCAGGATGACTCATCCCTATCAAGATACTGTCCTTTGTAAGGCCCTTTCTAGGTAGACCAGCTGGCCATCTGTTGTGTAACCATTCTTTAAAGCTTCCATGAAAGACTACCAAGAAAGAAGGGGGTGGCTCGTGTTAGGGTCAAAGAATGGCAGGAGAGAAACACAAGTGGTAGGTGAAACAGAAACAAAGAAATGCATCCCCACCTCCTGGATTTGTTCATACACACACACGCGCGCACACACACACACACACACACACACACACCCATTATCTGCAGGGTTGGTGTATTGTTACCTTCCATACCCTGGATACCTGATGGAGAATATAAGATTCTAGGTTTATGCATGTGTCACCCAGAGGCTTAGGCCTGAAGTGTTATGCCTTAAACACCCACAGAGGGGCCTTGTATCCCAAGCACCAGAAGAGTCAATGTCCAGAGGGTGAAATGAGACGGCCCTTAAGCTAGATGAAGCTGGAATTGGTAACCACACTGTGGAGCTTAATTTGCTGACCTAGATGTAGTTTGCAGCCCACAAAACCTCATACCACAGCAAAGCTTTTTCTTGTGCTGAGACAGCTGACTGAGCATGATGTCGCAATGACTCAGTTCTCAGTAAAGGGTCTGAAGAAATTAGGAGCAGGACTACAGCCCCAAGACCACAGCCCCAAGAGACCTTCCTGTTTATTCCATGGGTGAAAGAAGGGGAACCTTCTCTTTGTGGGCACTAGTGTTTCATCAGAAAGCATGAGGCTGAGACTTTGGGTTTGAGCCATGTATACACAGTCTACACATGATAGACAATTATACTGAGAGTGAGAATTCAGACCTGACCACACAGGCCAAGAGCATTTTTGGAAATTGTTCTTAAAACTATGTGAATCAAATCGTATTTCTCCTTGACTTCCATTTTGAAATTGGGCATAGGTTTATATTGGGAAGCCTACTTCAATGAAGGTTGAAACTCTGTGGGCTGTGAAGACTTCCCATTTAATCTAGCAGATTGAACATATATATACATACACCTTGGGTTTCTGCTAAAACCCTGCTAAAATGTGCGTAAAGAGACTTTCTTTAAAAAGCATAAATCCATAAGGGAGGATAGAGCGCTGGGGAGGGGGAAGAGGGAGGAAGTCAAAACAATTTTTAAGCTGGAAATTAGATGAAAAGCCAATTAACCTCACACACCAGAGAAAAGAGACTCAGAAGGGGGAAGCCAAGAAAACAAGCCATTTCATACCTCTGAAATGCTTCTAAAGGCTTAGGAATTGGAGGCACCAGGTACTTCTGAAGACTAGGTATGGCTGAAAACCAGAGCACTGATGAAAAGTTTTCAGAAGTGATGGTTAGATCCCTGAAATCCTTCCCTTAGTCCATGCAACAAGCCACTACCCTTTCTCAACCATTGTCAAAGACTGATAACTTATCCTAAGTCAGAGGTTCTCTGGACTTGGGGACAACTAAGGGTTGAGGATTAGTACACAAAAAGGGAGATGAGGTGAAAGTCAACACACCAGCCAGTGAACCCTCACTCTCCTTGCATTTGACTCCCAGACACTGGCTGACATGTTTATAGCCCCTGAGAGGGAGTTTAGAGAAATCGCCTGAGAAAACTGACCACCAAGAGAAGAGACACAGAGATACATCATATAGGAATTCCCCAAAGACAACTGGCCCTTGTCTGATCTCCCCATTTTTAGGCTCAACATACACACACAACTTTTTTTTTTTTTTTTTGTGAGATAGAGTCTCACTCTGTTGCCCAGACTGGAGTGCCGTGGCCGCTCCCAGCCACCGCAGCCTTGACCTGCTGGGCTCCGGCGATCCTTCCGCCTCAGCCTTCCGAGTAGTCGGATT
>NW_007247331.1:231308-244284 GCF_000164805.1 Carlito syrichta
CTCACCTCAGCCTCCCAAAGGCGCGGGATTATAGGCTGAGCCACCGAGCCCGGCTCACACACAACTTTTTTAAACCTGGTTTTTAGTATGCCATTTTAAAATATGAATAGACAGCAAAAAAATGAAACAACTTATGGAAAACCTCTAACAGGAGAGACAGAGATCAAAACAAGCAAACAATGAAAAAGAAGAACCTATAGGTAAGAAAGACAACAAAGAGAGCAGAAGAAGAAAACTTTAAAACACTTAGAGACAGAGAAGTTGATTTTTGTGTCCTTGAAAAACAAGCACAAGACACTCCAGTTGGGTTCTGCAGAAGCACATAACGGTACAACTGGAAGTGCAGGGTGTTTGTTAGGGATCAACTGTGTGGGAAGGATGAGGAGAATGCAGAGCCAGGCTGAGGGACATGCCAGGTTGTGATGCAGACCTCTTGAAGACTTGGCCAGGCCCATGGGGGGCACTGGAGCTTCCAGGGACATCAGAGTTGTCCTGGGTTGGGCCGAATGACCAGGTCTTCATAACCTAGCCTAGGGGAGCTCTTAGCAAGGCTGCATGCTGCAGCCAAGGCAAACCCTGAGGGAACTGACAGAGATCAACGTGTTATCCCTGAAGATGAAGCTAGATAGTGGATCTCCACGTCCAAGGATCTTATTTCTTAAAAAATGAACACTCAAGGAATAAAAACATTCTTGGAAAGTTGAACTGTGATAGTAGAAACTAAACATTCAAGAGAGGGTCTTGAAAGTAAAGTTGAGAAAAAAATCTGAGAAAAAGTAGGGGGGGAAAGCAGAAACTAGGAGAAAGATACTACTAAAAAAAGAAAAAATCAGAGGGTCAATTTAGAAGGTCTGACATTGGAGCAACTGGAGTTTCATAAAGAGAACACAGAGAAATTAGCCAGGCACAGTGGCTCATGCCTGCAATCCCAGCACTTTGGGAGGCAGAGGTGAGAGGATTGTCTGAGCCCAGGGGTTTGAGACCAGCCTGGGCAATTTGGTGAGACTTCATCTCTACAATAAATCAAAAAATTATCTGGGTGTGGTGGTGCAATCTTGTAGTCCCAGCTACTTGGGAGGATAAGGTGGAAGGCTCACCTGAGCCCAGCAGTTCATGACTGCAGTAGCCATGAGCATGCCACTGCACTCCAGCCCGGATGACAGAGTAAGACTCTGACTCAAAATAATAATAATAATAATAATAAAAAAGACAGAGAATACAGAAAATGGAAAGGAAGAAATAGTGTTTTAAAAAGTAACAATAATTCAAGAAAAAACTACAATGGAGGACCATGTGTTTCTAGATTGGAAGGGCTCATTCAAGTGTCCTATGTAATGAATGAAAAAGAAAATCCTATACCAAAGCACAATATTTTTTTATTCATAATCAATATTTTTTATTATGATTTTGTGGGGTACAGTTAAGGGTTAGGTGTACAAGTATGTTTCATTCAGGTACCCTGTTGATAAGAGGTGTTTCCCCCAAAGCACAATATTTCAGAACACTACGAATAAGAAGATCAAAAAGCTTCCAGGGGGAAATTAAAAAAAGAAGCAGGTCATATATAAGCGACCAGAAGTGGGAATGGATTTGGACTTCTCAGTCACAATGTTGGAAGCTGAAATATGAGATCAGTGTCTTCAGAATTTAAAAAAAGTGTTTAGTTTTCAGAGATGGGTTCTTGCTCTCTCACACAGACTGGAGTGCAGTGGCATGATCATAGCTTTTTTTTTTTTTTTTAATAATAAACAGAAATTTATTTGGCTTGACGTTCTGGAGGATGGGGAGTCCAAGAGTGTGGTACCAACATCTGGCAAAGGCCTTTGAGGCATCATTCCGCGGTAAAAGAAGAGAGTGAAGTGAGCATGATAGCAAGAAAGCAAGAGGGGGCCAAATTTGTTTTATAAAAATCCCACTCTCATAATAGCTAACCCACTATGCAATAATGGCATTAGTCCATTTGTGAGGGGAGAGCCCTCAAGACCTAATCACCTCTTATTAGGCTCCACCTCCCAACACTGTTGCATTGGGGATTAAGTTTCTAGATCATAGCTTATTATAACTTCAAACTCCTGAGCTCAAGCAATCCTCCCACCTCAACCTCCCAAAGTGCTAGGAGTACTGATGTAAGCCACTGCACCTGGTCGATCAATGTATCTAACATTTGATTATTATGTGTCTCTAATTTCAGGCTCACTTTCCCTGCCCCAGATTTGGGGTCTGCTGTTTCCCTAAGAGATATAAATCAAGACATGGTCATCCTCTCAATGACCTAGAACTAAAGCATTACTTTCCTTACCTATTTAAAATTAACTTAATAGGAGCTAATTTTTAGTAAGTGCTGTGTGCCGGGCACTGTGCCACGTTTTTCATCACCTCATTTAATTCACATATTCATTCTTTACAGTAGAAATGTGACTTATTCCCATTTTACAGATGAGAAAGTCAGAGTGTAGAGAAGTTAACTGCACAGGGCCACCACACTATCAAGTGGAGGAACTGGCAATTGGAACTCCGGTCATTCTGAGACCAAAGAACAAACTTGGAATCCCCATGCTATACTGATAATTTGACTGCAAAAAAAAAAAAAACCAAAATGAAAGAAAGAAAGAAAAAAGAGAGAAAACTCCTTAAAAAGAACCAAACTTCATAACATATACACTTTTCTTTTCTAAAATAAGAACCATGCTTTAAGATGATGATATCAAGCAACATTTATTTATTTATTGAGTTGGAGTCTCACTCTATTGCCCAGGCTGGAGTGCAGTGGCATGCTCACAGCCACTGCAGCCTCAACCTATTGGGCTCAGGCAATCCTTCTGCCTCAGCCTTCCAAGTAACTGGAACTACAGGCATGTGCCACCATGCCTGGTTAATATTTTGATTTATTGGAGAGATTAAGTCTCGCCAAGTTGCCCAGGCTGGTCTCAAACCCCTGAGCTCAGGCAATCCTCTCACCTCGGCCTCCCAAGGTGCTGGGATTATAGGCGTGTGCCACCTCGCCCAGGTTTAAGCAAAATTTAAAGAAAGAAATCCTTAAATACAATCTGGAACCTTTCCCTTTAATTCTAAATTGCCAATAATCACAGTTTACAATAACCTTGATGGGCCCAGAATGTGATGAGAAAGCTTTCTTACAATTCAAACAGAAGTCTTATCATGGAATATAATTAGGAGCAGGGACTTTGGACCAAGTGAATGTTAAAACCCTTCAAGCTTCTCATGCTATGAAGTTTTTCTCTGCTTCTGGGGTGGTCCATTCAGAAGCTGTCCAAGGTAATGAAAGTTTAGCCAGAGGAGGAGAGTGAGCTGCTAGGACTATGTAACTGTGCCCAGGTGGTCTTCACCTCAGGGTGCTGGGGCAGGAGTAGAGGGAGTTGGGAGACACTTGCCAAGTCAGGGACTGTGACTGCCTGGAGAAAGGAGCCCCTTTTCCTCATGTGCACAAAGGTGCACTATGGGCTAGCAGAGACCCTATCTATGTCAAATTCTTACAATATGAAACTGACTCTTCAAAGTTCAAGGGCAAATGGCCCTGTTATCTCTTAATGGGAGAAAACTTGCTACTCCCAACAGGAATTTCCAGTTGTAGTTATCAGCCTTGGCAGAACGGAAATTGAAAAGTAATTATATTTCTCTTAGCAGCTGAGGTGGCACCCAGCAACCTGCCAGGTTCCTGCTTTCATTCTTAGGAGGAGGGTCTTTGGCCTTTCATCTTTTTTTCCTTTTCCCACTTGGACCTCAGGGTCCAGAGAAGCCTCAGGCCTTGTTTAGTAACTAGCTTTCATCGCAGAGCACCACAACTCTGGCCTGTCCACCCTTCCTCCTTCCCTTCCTAGGTCTTAGCCTGGAGAGGGAGCAGTACCTACCCGAGTACCTGGAGCAATGGTGAGGTGCTCCAGGGAGCCATGATGGGGAACCCATTAAGATAAAGGGGAAGAATAAACAGAAGCAGATGTTCCTCCAGTCCAGGTCCCCAGTCCACGAGAAAACAGGAAACTGGCTGGCAGCTGATAAGAGCTCTCCAGGGCTGGGCCTGGACACCTTGGAGCCAGGGGCTGGGTTGGGTTTCTCTGGTCTCATCTCTCCAGGACAATCTTGTTTCTCTTCCCTGGGGATAGGCCAGATGAGCTTTCCCTCCTTCTTTTCCTCCGTATGAATACACATCAAATATATTCACATTCTGTCATCAATGCCAGCCACCAATCTAAATATAAAAGGTGTGCACAGACCACTGTTCTAAATATAAAAGGTGTGCACAGACCACTGTCTATATATAAAAGGCATGCACAGACCAACGTTCTGTATATGAAAGGTATGCACAGGTCATCATTCTAAATATAAAAGGTGTGTACAGGCCACTGTTCTAAATATAAAAGGTATGTACAGACCACCATTCTCCTGTGAACTACCAAGGTGGAGACAGCACAAACACACACACCTACACACACCATACCATACACATATACACACATATACACGTACATACACATAAGTTCATGGGCACACGCATGTCATATACACAGACACATGCACAAGCACCACACACATACATACGCACCCATGGACACACCCATACCATACACATACACAAACATGCCACACACACACAACGGTGCACACACAATTCATCATCTAGGTCGAGATCTGAAAGCCCTGAGGTGACTCCAGTCCCCAGGAGCGATGGTGCCCCCAAGTCCCTCAGTTCACCCTCCATAGAAGGGGTTGTTCAAGCTTTGAGCTCTCTGAGATTGGGACTTCCCCTCAGCAAGTAAGGAGGGTGAGCAAGGAAACATTTAGGAGTCCTTTCTGTGCCCTCAAATCTTTTGTCTGGATGGGCTGTTTTCAGTCGCCCATCCTCAATCCGGAGGAATCAAAGCAATGGCCACTCCAGACCAGAGGGCTTGGGGCTAGGCAGGTGGTGCTCTGGGACCCTTCCTTGGCCATCATTCTACAGCATTGTTGCCCATTCTAATGAAAAAATTATCACGGACCCCAAGCTGATTTAAATTTTTAAATATTACCTAAATATGTGCGTATTTAAACCTTGGTATAAACTCCTTGTGCTGCTAAGTGCTCTATCATCATAAAAGTCAACCGGGCACCGTGGCTCAAGCCTGTAATCCCAGCACTTTGGGAGGCCAAGGGGAAGAGGTTGCCTGAGCTTAGGGGTTCCAGACCAGCCTGGGCAACTTGGTGAGACCTTGTAAATAAATAAATATGCCGGGTGCGGTAGCGTACACCTGTAGTTCCAGCTACTTGGAAGACTGAGGTGGAAGAATCGCTGGAGCCCAGCAGGTCAATGCTGGGGTGGCCATGAGCATGCCACTGTACTCCAGCCTGGGCAACAGAGTGAGACTCTGACGCAAAAAAAAAAAAGTTGAGTAGGTAGTAAGGGAGAAGATGGGTATCACTCCCGACCCCCAACTCCAGGGGAGTTTTCCCACAAGGGCTGCGTTTGCTTCCTGGTTTATTTTCTCCCAGACAGACCCACCGCAGTCCCAGCTTTGCTTGATTATCCCTGGGTGCAGGCGACACTGTTCCCTTCTCTGTCCCTCCAGCCTGTGGTGGTGCCTTGCCGCTCCCCTTTCTGTATTCCTGGTTTGTGTGTTTGGGGTCCTGACAAGCCTGAGGAGGAAAGATAGTGCTTCCTAAGGGTGGGGTGCAGATGTCTTAGGGAAGATGCTGCAAAGGTGAATGGGCATGTGCTCAGAGGGGGAGCAGGTGGGCCGGGGAGAAGATGAAACACTGTGTTTGCAGTCAAGCCTGGTCCTCCGTCCCACAAGGAGCTCCAGGATGGCCCTTTAGCACATCCTGAGTCGAAGCAAGGGGCTGGGTGTTGGCACTCCAGTCCTTGAAGTTGGGTTCTGGCTGCCCCACCCCCACCTCCCAAGGAGTGGCCAACCTTGGACAAGGCAGCTCTCTTCAGGCAGGGCTATTCTTGGGTAGGACAGGCGGTGAGCTGTCATCCTGAGGGGAACCCAGGCAGAGGCTGCAGGGTCCACACAGCCTCAAAGCCCAGTTCTGTTTACTAGCAGTGTGACCTTGACCCACTTCTTTATCCTTGTTTGGCAGGCAGCTCAGTTTCCCCATCTGCAAGTAGGGACCCTGTGAGGCTTAAATGAAACATGTTCCTGTAGGGCAGAGAAAGCCCGCCCTGCAGCTGGCTTCCCTCCTAGGAGCTGCTGCCATTTGCCTGGGTGGGGATGCAGGACTCAGTCACAAGTACAAGGGGACGGACAGTTTGTGATAAAGGGTCACACGCCCAGGTGCAGCCTTCTCTCCCATTTCCTGCTCCCAGGGTGGGTGAATCTTGCTTTCCCTGCTGTCTTCTCCAGCTCTGGGGACAGAACTGGACCAAGGAAATGCTGAACCAAAGTCCTCCATATTCCTCAAATGATGGGCCCATGCAGAGGGCAGGGGAACGAGAACCTCTGAATCCCCACTTCCGAGCCTGAGTGACGCCATCCAGCCCAGAGCCTGCCCGAAGCAGTGCATTGGCTCTGAGCTCTTTGCCTTTATCCTCTGTGAGTGCTGAACCCTCAGGAACTCCACAGGAAGGTACCCACCACGGGGGGTACCATTTGCCATAAAAATAAGCCAAGTATTGCCAGGAAGGACACTCCTGGGGCCCCTAAATCCCACCTGCACTCCCAATAGTAGAAGGGACGGGAAGATAGAAATAGGAAGCAGTCGGGGCAGGGGCAGGGTAAAGCCACACCCTAGACTGCTTTCATGGGCCCCTGGGACATAGGGGGACTTGATGTATTTAGAAAAGTTTCCCCCTTTGGACAGACATAGTGCTCAGCTTAGCAAACAGTACCTTTTGCAAACTAGAAAAAGTCCCGGCCCTCCCCACTGGCTGAGATGCCGCGCACAACCTGCGTGAAGGCTCCCACACCCACCGGCTCCTAGCCCTACCAGCTTTTTCAGCACACACCACATGGAAGGTGTGGCCTGGGCTCTGCACATTCTACATGGTTGGTGGGCCAGCCCCTGGGTCGACCCAGTTCTGGCACACAGAGCCCTCTCCTCACTCCAAACACTTCTCCCGCCTTCGAGCCTACATGTTGCTTTCTGCAATGATCTTCATGGAATCCCAGACAGGCCAGGGGTCTGGAGAGATCACTAAGCACTGTGAGAGGCAGGGTGATGGAGTCTGTTCTCTCAGGGACAAACTTCCAGACACAGGCAGCCCCACCCTGTGGCCTTTGCTCCCTGGGCACCTTTGCCCACTGTGTGTGTCCAGCCAGTCTCAACTGCTGTGCTCAGAGGCCACACCTGTTAACTCAACTTCCACAGACATGGACAACAGCAGCCTGCCCGTGAGATGTGTCGTTGGCGGAATGGCATGGGTGGAGCAGAGGCCAGAAGCTGGCAACCTCCGGCTGCATCTAGTTGGATTTGTTCTCTCCTCTCTGTGTGCATTTTCATGACTTTTCTTGAAAAAATAGATACAGCCACAACAGGCTTGCATTCCTTCCTGACAACACTTGGCTTATTTTTGCAGCAAATGGTACCTCCCCTGGCGGCATTGAGGGAGTGGTTTTAACCCCAGTCTAGTGGAGAAGTAGTCAGTTATGTACTCCAGAGTCTGCTGGCCTGCATTTGAGTCTTGAATCACTTATCTGTGGGACCTTGAAAAAGTTACTTCTTCTCCCTCTGTCAATGGATGAGGAAATCACAGTACCCACCTTACAGGGTTGTTATAAGGATTAAGTGAGTGTTTATTACAGCACATAGGACGTCATTAAAATCTATAAATGTTAGCTATGCTAATGGCAGCAGTGAGGTCCCTATGGATAGACCTTTATGTAAAATTTCCCAAACATTTTATTGTTTTGGTGACCCTTGAATTCCTAGCAATAGATTGTAGCTGGCCTAAGGAAAATCGAGTTGAAAAAGTCAGTCTTTCATCTGTGAGGTCCCCCTACCCCCAGTAAGGCAAATTTCCAGCCTGCCCAGGAGTATGGGGCAGACTTGGCTCCCTGTGTTGCTCTGCTCAGAATTCCATCTCTGGGAGGGACATGAAGGAAAGTACTGTGGACAGCCAGTCATGATCCTTGCCTGCAGTCTCAAGGAGCACGACCATCTCCCTAGTCCCCCTCATTCCCCTTCATATGTCATTAGCGGTCTATCAGCAGCTAAGTCCTCCGAGACTTCTTATTTCCAGTCCGACTCCTGCTTGGGATAATGAACCATGAGCTTACCACCCACAGAGTGAAGGAGCACTCTTTGATTATTGCCAAACATAATTCCTCAAGCTTTGAGCAGAGCCCCCAGTTCTAGCTCAGGACTTGGTGAATGAGTTCCTGACCACCCTAACCATTAAACTCATGGTCACACAGAGGTTAATCCTTCTTCCTTAGCTTTCTCACTTCAGACAGAAGGACCCTTGACACACTGCTCTATTTTTATGGCAGCTTCACTATTTCCTTGACAACTCGGGCTTATTCTTTTTCTAGTTTCCCAGTCTTCCTTGAAGTGTAGAGAGCACGCAGGATAGAAATCCCTCTCCAGTCACAAATCTCTCTATGCCACGTTCTACAATACTTGGATGAACTTCCAAGCACAAAATGGGAACTTCGGTTCAATATGTGCAAATTGCAGTCACCGTGGAAAGAGAATTGGAAAGAGGGGACTGTGAGTTGGCAAGAGACTCAGGCAAAAGCTTTGGGCAGAGCTCCAGCTGAGGAATTTTTCAAAGGTGTGAGGATAGTAAAAGCAGGTGAGGTCTTAGAACTCCAAGTCAACACTCCATCTAGAGCCACCACATGCTAGCAGGCAGGCTGCATCCTACACCAGGACAGCCTCCAAGGGGATGGGCTGGGGCTGATAGCCAGCCCTTACCCACTCACCCTAGTCCTGGGTGCTAGGCTGCAGCAGCTGGAGGGAGTCACCTTGTAGATTGGCAGCAGCCTGTCCATCTCTGCACTGGTCAGTATGGGGGCAGCTGTGTCCCACAGACAGGGAGGACGGAAAAAACCCCAGGTCAGAGCTAGGCACTAAGTCCTGACATGTTCTGGAATAAAGTTTTCATAGTCATTCTTCTGGAAAATATTGACTGGGCATCTACTATCTGCGCAGCACTGTGCTCGGTATGGAGAAGGCAGTGGTGAATCAGACAGACCGGGTTCATGCACTCTAAGGGTCAGGGAAAACGAATGAACAAGGCAAAAGGAGACATCACAAGCATCGCAATGTACAGGTCAGTCAGTGCTGGGCAAGCTATGACCCTTGGCCTTGGCCTGTTTTTGTAAGGCCCATGACTTAAGAATGATTTTTATGTTTTTAAAGGTTGTAAAACAAAGCAAACCCTTGGAGGCATGCAAAGCCTAATTATCTACTATCTGACCCTTTACAGAAAGTTTGCTGAGCCCCAGTCTAGGTAGTAACTTGCAGTGGTAGGGTGATCCAGCAGACATGGCTGGTTGCCTTCACATAAGCCATCCACATCTCCCAAGTACATGGTACCCTTGAGATTTGGGTGGGGTGGGGCCTTAATTGCTTAAGCCTAATCAGGAGGCTTTTGGCAGTGACTGGTTCAGGAATACATCAATGAGCATGTGAGATTCCCCTGGACTAAGAGATTGGTTAGGTAAAGTCCAATATTAGTGTTGGAAGACAAGAAACTCCTTTCCTGGATGGGGTGGGATGTGGATGTGAAGCCAAGGGTTGCAGCAGCCATTTTGCTATCATGAGGGAGGTCAGGATGAGGACAGAGTGAACCATAGAGAAGGGTGCCCAGAGAATCACAGAGAAAAGGATCCAGGGTCCAACCATACCCCAAATCAGTGGAGCCTGATTTGGTTTTGGACTTTAAAGTTCCCAAGCCAGTACATTCCCTTCAATGTTTAAGCCATTTGGGGGTTCTTGTTTCTTTTGACCAGAAACATCCTGACAGAGGCGGTCAAGGAAGGAGGCAGTGATGCTTCAACTGAGGCCTGAGTGGTGACAAATAACTGGCCATATACAGAAGACCTGGAGAAAAAAACCTTCCATGCAGAGAAAAAGGCAAATGCCAATGCCCTGAGGAGACTTGAACAGGACACATTTGAAAAGAAGGAAGGTTGGGAGTCACAGGGAGGGTGGTATGGGCTGAGGTGGAGGGATGAGCAGGGTTTTGGTAGCCAAGAAGAGGAGCTTAGATTTTACTCTAAATGCTCCCAGGAAGCCGTTGCTAATTTGTTGTTTAACCCTTTAAACTGGTATCTGTTTAAACACAGTAGTCAAGTGGCAAAGTGTAAAGGCACTGTGATGAATTTCAGAATCCACACACATCTGCAGACACCTCCATCATCCAGATCAAGAATGTTCTCAGCCTCCACAAGTCACATTTGTACTTTAAAATGTTCTACCAGCCACATTAAAGCAGGTAAAAGCTAAGTGTGGTGGTTCACACCTATGGTTCTTGCTACTCAGGAGGCTGAGGCAGGAGGATCACTTGAGCCCAGGAGTTCGAGACCAGCCTAGGCAATACAGCAAAACCCCATCTCTAAAGTAAAATAAACAAACAAATAAATAAAACAAGTAAAAAAGAAACCCGTGAAATTAATTTTAATAATGTATTTGATTTAATCCAACAGACTCAAAATATTATTTTAATATGTCATCAATGTTGAAAGTAGGAATGAGCTACTATATTTTTCCTTACTAAGTCTCTGAATCCCAACGTTTGTTTTATAAGTCCAGCACATCTCAGTTTGGATGAGCCACACTTCAAGTGCTCTGTAGCTTTGTGTGGCCATGGCTACTGTGTGGACCAGTATGGGTCTAGAAGGCAAGGGATGATAAATGGAAATGAAGTGAACAGCATCCATCGACAAGCATATAAATTGTGGAAGGCCTAAGCTACTGAACTTCACTTGCCTGAGCGCGTCAACTTCTTAAGTTTTATTTCATGAAAATAAAATAAGCTCACACCCAATCTCAGTTCCCTAACCCTGAATTCCCCCAAGGTCCCAGATCATTCAACACAGGATATTCCTACCACAGAGGCTATTACTTCCCTTTTGGGCTCTCTTATGAATAGCATTGTCATCCTACACATTCTTACGCAGTATGGACATCTGAATGACAGGTTCCCATGTGACCAACGAGCCTACAATTTTACTCTGAAGTTATCTCCGACTTTTCAGATGGAAGTCATTCTACATCCGTGGGTCCCAAACCTGGCTGGTCATCTAAATTACTTGAATATTTAAAACAAAACAGAAAACTTAACACATGCACACAGGATCTCCTGAATCCCAATGCAGAGATGCGCTCAGAGATGTGTATTTTTAAGATGCTCGATGGACAACTGTGATGGGCATTCAGTCTGGGGACCCACTGACCATTACCTGCTTTGCTGAAAAGGCCCAGAGACTCCAACAGGCACCATGCAGAGACACAGCAAGTACCTGACTGACAAATCCTCTAGAAGCAACACTTCTTGTGTTGTCGTAGGCTGGCCACGGTGAGCTACGTGGGAGGCAGAGGCGAGAAGATTGCCTGAGTCCCGGGGTTTGAGACTAGCCTGGGTGACATAACAAGACCTTGTCTCTACATACATACACACATACATAAAATTAGCTGGTTGTGGTGGCAAGTGCCTGTAATTCCAGCACTTTGGAAGTATGAATTGGAAGTCTTTGGGAGTCTGAAGTAGCCTGCCTGAATCCGAAGGTTCAGGCTGTGGTGAGCTGTGATTGTGCCATTGCACTCCAGCCTGGGCTACAGAGGGAGACCCCGACTTAACAACAAAACCAAAAAACAATGTTATTGAAGTCAGTGGGTTGGAGGGGAGGTTTGTTTCCTCAAAGCTGGGATGATGGCAGTGGAGGAGATGGAGGCTTCAAAGGTCCCCTTGGGTGCCGTCAATTTTAGACAGGCAGAGCTCAGTCCACGGGACAGAAAACAGCATCTCTAGGTGGGGACCAATATGAGAGGAACGTGGGTAAGGAAGAAATGCACAGTTGGAAGCCAATCCTCATACTCCCCATTCTGCCTTTGCCTCTTGTGCGGGCTTTCCTGGCAGGGGGTCATCGGACGCTCCTCTTCATGCACAGGTGTGGAAAAGCAGAGCTAACCTGTTTCAAGGGGACAATCTGAAAGAGCAATGGCTGATGGGGAAATAAAATGAACCCAGTCCTTTTGGATTTCATTTTAATCAGTGGGTGCGCCCTTGTCACCAGGATCATAAAATGGGCCTGGCTTCCTTTATTTTTTTCCCCCCTTGATGTATTTGGGTTTGCGGTCCGGACCTCTGAGTTCCAGTTCCAAGCCTGTACTGGGCAGCTGTGTCACCGCAGGTGTATGATTTAACTTCCCCAGCCTCACTTCCTCCGTGGGAAAATGAGTAAGATCTATCTTGTAGGGTACAGGGACTACTGAGTAAAATAACGCAAGTGAAAACTATTTAGGAACTATAAAGCACTACACGAAAGCAAGACTAACGTTCACAGCAGGGAAAGGGACGCAGGACGCAGAACAGGGGGAGCAAACCTCCACCAGCTACTAAGACTCCTCACCTCTGCCTCCCCCTTTCCTCCTCCACAGCCCCAGGCTGGGCCTGACGAGCAGCAGGCGCTCGAATCCACACGGATGAATCCGTGTACGCCCCCGGGTCCTCGATACACACCTGTCCTGGGCTTCTGGGAAGACTGCCCCGCCCCCCCGACGGCCTCGGGCCAAGACTCAATCAATGTTTCCAGTGGCCGAGTCCCAACAGCCCGCAGGCTCCGATTGGCTCGAGAACGCCCCGAACCTCTTTTTCATGGGCTGGCGCTACTGGGACGGGGAGCGCGAGCGCCGCGCGAGGTTCGCACGCGAGACTCGCTCCGGGCCGCGCGCGCCTCTGCCGCCCCAGCCCGGGGGCCGCCGGGGACCCCCTCGCGCCCGTCCCCGCCCCCCGCGCGCCTGCGGGTCTTGCCGCTCATTCCCGTCCGGGGTTCCACGGCCTCCGCTCGAGTGGCCGCTTTGGGCGCCCTCCCCG
>NW_007247331.1:244952-283799 GCF_000164805.1 Carlito syrichta
GGCCGCCCCCCTGCACAAGTAGGGCCGCGCCGCGAAGCATCGCCGTTGGTCCCGGTGTGTTGTCTAAAAACGCGGCCGCGGACAGGCGGGGTGGGACCCGCTGACCCCCACGTCGCCCGCGGCTCCAGCTCAGGGCCCAGCGCGAGGGCACCGAGCACCTGTCCGGGAGAAAGCGCATTTTCACCAGCACCAGCCCGAAGGAAGAGAAGTGGTTTGTTTCGGGTGGGAGTGTCAGACACGGGGCGTCAGATACGTACACGAACGGGCAGAAGCTCAGGAGTCACAAGAGCTGTCCCTGTGGTCCTTGCCGAGCGAGCGCAGAGAGGAAGCGAGGCCCCACCTGCTCAGGCGCCGCCGTGGGCTGCGGGGCGCTCTGTGACTGGCGCTCTCTGGCGAATGTAAGGGGGAGATTGGGAAGCCAGCAGGGCCCACGTTCTCTGCGGAGCCACACTGTCATTCTTGGGCCCCGGAAAGGCCCTCGTCCCAGCGTGGACGCCAGTTTGATGCAGCTGGAGCTGGCAGGGCGTTCCCGGAGCTCTACGGTGTTTACTCTCTTCGAAAGGGATGCTGTAACAACTTCCGGAAGAGGCCCTTTGAAGTGTGGGCAGGGTTTGCGTTCTTGCGACTTCACTTCGTCTAGGTGGCTCCTTTGATGTGGCAGTAAGGAGGCTTAGCAGAGACTGGCTACGGAGACCAATAGATCAAACGCTGCCCAAGTTCACCTCCACCAGAACGGACAGACGTATCGAAGGGCAGACTGAAATTGATTGAACAGAATCTCAAAATTTTCTTTCCTGGTGGTTTTTTCATTAACACGATACATGTTTTCAAATGAAGTATTCAGTTCTTTCTGCCTATGAAATTACAGTGGAAAACTTTGGGCTAAAGTACTCAACTACATTATTTTATTTAATCTTCACAAATAACTATAAGGTGGGTATTAGCTGCACTTTATAGGTGAGAAATTGAAGGCCTAGGGTCATATAGCTATCTGACTGAAAGTATTCCGTTGTGAGCCTCTCCTTTACTAAAAGTTAATTGGGTTAATTAAGTGAGTCAAATCCCACAAAACACACCAGTGCCTGGGATACAGTGTGTAATGACAGTGGTTTTTTATCACTATTATTACAAGCGAGACACTTAAATATTCTCTCTGCTGCTACAGCAAGTCCTACAAGAACCTTAGAGCAGACCTTGATGAATTATTTTAGGAAGGTTCTAGGGTTTTGCTTTTCTCTGGTTAGAACCTTCTCCCAATGGAATTGGCAGTGGAGTTCCTGAATAAGATGCTTCAAGACAAACTGTACAGTGTCTGCCCATGTAAACAGACTATCTGTTCTTTCCTTCCCTACTGTAGAACGTTATCAAAAACAAGCTGTTTAGTCCTTGTTGGGTACTTTGATATCCATGAGTTTAGAACAGAATATGGGGTTTTGTTTTTGTGACATGGAAAATTTCACGAAGAAATCAACATTATTTACTAAATCACCTTAAAAAATGTTTAAAACGTGCTGCCTTGGGTGGAAGGTATCCTCCTGACGGCCCCCTGAGATAAGAGACTAATAGGAATCATTGAGTGAGGAAGGGTGTGATGAGGTTGCCTAGAGGCACGTGTGTCCTGGGGACCAGGAGGAAAGCAGGTAGACTGAGCTGCTTTGCTGGGTGTTAGCAGGACAGAGCCTGGAGCACTGGTGACTGAGGTGCACGGCCCAGTGAGGGTCTGTCTTTTGAGTCAAAGACTGACAACAGTCAGTCACAGCCAGGCTCTGCTATTAACATGATAAGATGAAAGAAGGCTTACAGTAGTAACACCTGGTAGTAATAAATAATAACAAATGATATTGTTGAATACCTACTGTGCTAGGGGCTTCAGGGGCTTTGTATCATTTTAACCTATGGTGTGGGTTACTCAGCCACAGGGGGATAGAAGTGTTTCAGTGTTTTGCCCTTTGGAACTGAGATTCACTTTACAAATTCTCATCATGGGAGAAGTTAGGGGCTTTCTGGTCTAAATCCATCTAAGGAGAAGAAAGAGATTTTGGAAAGGAGTGACTGGATCAGAGGGAGAGAGAGCACAGGTAAGAGGCAACTAGCTAAGCAGGGATCTGCGAGGAGGTATTGGGACCAACAGAACAGTGGGGCCACAGGACAATGGGGATTATTGGGGGAGAGGAGGGAGCAAGAATACCACTTAATGGGTGTGTACTTGGGGAGAAATGAAGAGAGATGGCGCCTTGCAGAGTTGAGTCAGGAACCCTGGGGGCAAGCATGTCTGTCATAGGAGGGCAGCCACGCTAAGACACAGGACCTGCAGGGTGGCCAATTTGTTTTAAAGTATATAACAATAACACCTTTCAGTTTCAACACAGTGTTATTGGCTGATGGTCTGAATTGCGTCCCTTCTCCGAAATTCCTGTCTTGATGCCTCAGAATGTGACCTTATTTGGAAGCCGGGTCATTACGCATGTGTTTAGATGAGATGATACAGGAGTAAGGTGACTCTAACCTAATATGACAGGTATTCTTATAAAAAAAAGAAATCTGGGCACAGACACACACATGGAGAATGGCACATGAAATGAAGGCAGAGAATGGTGTGATGCATATAGCCAAGGAACCCCAAAGGTTGCCAGCAAACCACCAGAAGCTAGCAGGAAGGCCTGGAACAGATTCTCCCTCACAGCCCTCAGAGGGAACCAGCCCTGCTGTCACCTTGATCTCGGACTTCTAGCCTCCAGACTATGAGACAATAAATTGCTGTTGTTTAAGTCATTCTTTCAGTCTGTGGCACTTTGTTATGGCTGCATATTCGATAACAGCCCTGGCTGTGAGAGAGCCCTGGAATTTTTGAAACCTGGCTTTGTAGAGTGTGTAAGGACCTGTCTTATATACAACTGTTCTCTCCCTCTCTCTCTAACAAAATGATACATGAACATGATTTAAAAAAGCAAAATAGAGTATATAAAAGTTATAGGGAAAAGTTGCAATTGCTCTCAGCCTCTTCCCCCACCCTTTACCCCATGTTGTCTTCCCAGAGGCCACCTTGTCAACTCTATAGCCTTTTTCCTGATCTTTTCCACCATTTTTCTAAGCAACAGGCTTGCTTAATATTTCTTGATTTTCAATGTTGGACATGACTTGTTGACTTCCAGTCATGGTTACTGAAGAGTTGTTCTCCTTCCTTCCTCTGCCACTCCATGTCCTTGTATCCCAACATTTGGTGACATGACTGCTGTTCACGCCATTAGAAGGAGGCACCCGTTTGCCTCTGAACCACATAGTGTTCCAGGACAACACCCATTGATTAGACAACGTTTTTCTCCCTCTGGATTTAATAACAGCTTGTTTTGTGCATTTGTCTGATTTTCTCTGAACCTGTATGTTTCCCCAGCATCACTGCCACACTGCAGTCAACAGTGTTTCCCAGTCCTCAGTCCTTCATTTTTTCCCCGAGGTGGTGCCCTCTGACCTGCTCCAACATGGACCTGCGACTGAGGCCGCAGTGGCCCAACTCCTGTGAGGGAGGAAGTCTTTCAGAAGTGACTAGCAGTTTGCTGGGTTCTGAGATGGATGTTTCCTTCATGTCTGGGGCAAAGCCCTTTTGTTTCACGAAGGCCCCAGGCAGGCAGGCAGCTGTGGTTGTTCATCTTCTCTGGGTGCAGCGTCTGCAGTTCTGACTCAAGCGTGGTCATTGAGTGTTCAGGCTGAGCAGTTCTGAGTCCAGGGGAGATGTCTGGAAGTGTGCATGACTGGACTCAATCCTATGGAAGTTGGGGTTTTTGCTGGCGGTGAAGAAGATGGTAGTGGATACCAGTTGCTTGCAGGAGACAATGGAGTAGAGTACCTTTCCTCTGCCTGTGCACAGTCAGCAGCACTGGGTCATGCGAGGTATGGGGATTGGAGCATGTCAGAGCCCACGACCTGGAGCCTGGCAGTCCCCATGGCCCTGTGCCATTAGCAGTGGCAGCCCCAAGGCTCCCACTGGGGAACCTCAGTCATAGAAACCAGGGCAGAAGAAGGGTGTGGGGATGACTGGGATGAACTTGTTAAACAGATGTGTGGGACCCTTTAAGAATTCCCTGAAAGACCCAGGGGAGGCTTTTGCAGAGCAGGGTAGAGGGCCTGCATTTATGTGGGAGCCTCTGCATTATTGTGGGGTAGAATGTCAGTATAAAGGGGTCTCATTCCTCCCAGGCTGCTGGAAACTGGGTGTCCATGCTCATTTTCTTCAGATCGATCCAAAGATATAGGCGATTTTTTTTGGTTTTGCTTTTATTTATTTATTTTTTTAGTTGGAGTCTCACTTGGTCGCCCAGACTGGAGTGCAGTGGCCGCTTCCGGCCACCGCAACCTTGCCTGCTGGGCTCTGGTGATCCTTCCGTCTCAGCCTTCCAAGTACCCGGAATTACAGGCATGTGCTACCACGCCCGGCTGATTTTTTGATTTATTGTAGAGATGAGGTCTCGCTGCCCAGGTGGGTCTCGAAACCGCGGGCTCAGGCAATCCACTCACCTCAGCCTCCCAAAGGCGTGGGATTACAGGCTGAGCCACCGAACCCGGCTTTTTGCTTTTTTTTAACCCCCATTTACAGAAGAAGAGTTTGAGTCTCAGAGAGGCTCATAGCACTAAGTGACAGAGGTGAAGTGAGAACCCAGGTTTGGGGCTTTTCCACTTCCCCTGAAGATGGAACTCAAATCACTGGGAGGTAACCCGGGGAAATAATGACTCCAATGAGCCATTTAGGGTCCAGGGTATGAAGTACTTAGGACATTGCATTTTAGGCGAGCTCAAACTACACGAGAGCATTTCCTAGGCTGAAATAAGCTTCAGGAAACTGATCACATCTGTCCTCCTAGCTTCTGTAATATCAGAGGATCCTCCCCGTCAGTATTAGCAGCGCCAGGAAACAGAGGTCTTCAGTCTTCCACATGTGGATCCCAGTGTTGCCCTGGAACCCATGGTCTGCCCAGTGTCGTGGGTGAGAATGCCTCTCCTGAACCTCAGGATTGCAGCCCATGTGTCCAGTCTCCTCTGCAGGCAAGTGCCCATCTGTAGCAGCTTCTGTAAGGGTGATGGTTGCAGATGTCCCAACTAGTTCACCCTTCTTGGGAAGTACACTTCCCATTTGCCTTCCTGAATGTGAGGACTGGTACAGTCTCCCTTCCCATCCAAGTCAGCCTCCCTGACAGCTGGAATAAGGCATGAACAAGCTGCTGCTTTCCTCCTTGCCAATGGGCCATTTCCCCATGCTCACTTCATTCCCAGCTTCCAAGCTGGGATATGCAGGGTGGGACACGCTTGAGTGACTAAGGCTTGCGCATCTCAGACAGACACTGGCTGCCATTCCTAGGATGCTTCTCATCAGTGGGAAGAGAATGGGAATGTCCTGCGTTCTGGTGTCTCCAGGCAAGATTGATTTGTTGCCTTAATGGGCAACTCCTTAGTCTAGCTTTGATGTTCACATTCTAATGAATCAATGTTGGGTTCTAATCACTTTATACGTACAGACCCATTTTGCCTCACTCACGGCTGCTATGTGTATTTTTACTGAGTTGCTTTGGACAAGGTTTAGGAACCTCTTTTTCTGACTCTTGATTTTTGGTGCCCCTGTTTGGAGCTCATAATCACACAACCTCAGGGGTGTTCTGGGGTTAAGAGCCAGCAGCTTGAAGGCTCAAGAAGTGGTTGGGCTTTTGGAGTTCTAGAAACAGAGCCCAGAACATAGAACTAGAACACTGATGAGCCTGTATGACCTGGTCCTCTAAGGACTGAGCAGTGTTGCTAGACTGGCCTTCTGCCTCAGGAAACACAGTACCTGGGGGCTTCCAAAGTGAGTGGGAAGCTTCTGGCCATTCCAGAGATGCATCCAGGTCATACAGTTGGGGATTGTTAATGCTTAGAGAAAGTAGTTGAAGCTCCTCCTGATTTGTATCAGTTAGTTTAGATTCAGCTGCAGCAACCATCTTAAATAAGATATATTAAATTGTCTCTCATGTACAGAGTCTAGGCCTATTATGTCAGTTTCACCATCATTTGGGGACTCGGGCTCTTTCTAGTTTTCTATCTGCCCTCTCTAGGCAGTATGTCTTGTCCTTATGGTTCAAATTGGCTGCTGGAGCTCCAGCCATCATATCTAACTTCAAGCAGCAGGAAAGAGGAAAAGGGATAAGAAAGGCTTATACCTTCATTTAAAGAGACTTCCTGGAAGAACCGTACTATGCTTTTGCTTACATCTCCTTGGCTATAACCTAATGGCCAGAACCAGGAAGGGCTGGGAAGTATAATCCTTTAGTAGGGTGCAATGTTACTCTGAGTAAACTTGGGGTTTGTTGCTGAAGGGGGAGAAAAGCATTGCTATCAGGTTGGGTAAGCAGCTCGCAGTCTCTATCAGAGCAAGCTGGACTTAGTGACTGTGAAACCAGCAGGTTATTGGAATTTGCCATTCACTCACACTCTATCTATAACCCTAGGCAAGTCACTTTACTTCTTGGGCTTCAGTGTCTTCATTTTAAAAAGACATGTCATGACGTATAGCTGTGGTTGTTAAATTGTGTTCAGAGAAGCCCTGAGCTTTCTTGGAGGTGCCTCAGAGTTTAATGTCTGGGGCTGGGACAGAAGAAGTGAGGGAGGGCTTCCAGGTCTCCCCGCTTCAGCCAGACCAGCTCCTCTCTTGTCTGCTTTTTTATACCACCAGGGATCTCAGTAGCTCAAAATCTCCACAGCCAGGTGAGAAATATCAGGAGCAATTGTGGAAGGTTTCTGGGTTTTGAGAGAAGCAAGTTGGACAGGTTATGTAGGTTCAAATTTCTGCCACTCCAGAGACAGAAGGACATATCCCTGTCACTGTGAAAATCCAGAGAGGCATCAGAAAACAGCTTGGTCTGGCTGCTACAATTCCTAAGATATTTGGACAAACTTTTCTTGACTTGGAGGCTTTGGAATATATTCCCTGAGGCCTGGAGTGAATAAAAAATGAACGTTGAAATAAAATCCAGCCTTGCTTCCCTGAGCTGTCTTTTTGCAGTTTGTCACTCAATCTCTCCGAGCTTTCGTTTACTCATCTACAAAATGAGAATAGTAATGTCTACTCTGAGGGCTGTTGTGAAAAGTAAAGGTAGCCAAGTATGTAAAGCTTCATTAAATATGAGTAAATATTCGTTTACTTTAACGTCACTCGTGCATGAGAGGGTCTCACACTGCCTGGGGGTTGGAGTAGAAAGGCCTGATCTTAATGATTCAGTTAGTCAGTTTGCAAGGCTTAAAATAATATTGATGATGTTGGTACCCTGGAGCATTGCCCCGAGCAGGTGTCTGGGCTGAGCATCTGACTCCCCAGGGATTTGGTGTTCTTTCCAATACACCATATCCTAGAACCCACGGAATCCTATGGCTGTTGACTTTCTCCTTGAAATCTCTGCTCTTTTCCTTTTTACTGTTTTGTTTTTCATCATCATCAGTCAAATATTCTGAAGTATTTTCCATCTTGAAGCAAAAACAACTCCACTGCCTCTGTCCTTCCTCTTTTTATAGCTGAGAACCTTGACCGAGTTGTCTACACCTGCCGCCTCTCCTTTCTGCCCACCTGTGTTCACCACGAACTTGCTTGTGCCAAATTCACTGAGATGCTCCTGCCAAGGTTGTGAGTAACCCCAATAAACAATCTTAGTTCCATGTGACCTTAAATATCCCTGACTCCTTGGGCTTCCTGAGTCACTCTTTAACAAAGTTCAAGTTCAGTGTGTAAATATAAGTAATACATGTAAGTCCACTGTGATCCCCAATATTTCTGAGGCTCCTCCTATCTCAGAGGGGATATGGGTAGATGTATGTCTTTAATTTTTCTCTTTAAACTCTGGCCTCACCCCTACTTCTGAATCACCTGTGGGCTGTCCAAGCTCTCTGATTTACATCAGAGATGTAACACACCCAGATATGAACACACCCCTTGTTTTCACAACCAAGAACACCACTCAACTAGTACCACTGGGCGAAAGACACAGTTATAAAAGTCTCTGGAAAATTCCAGAGAATTAGGGCATCAAAGGAGAAAGCAAAGAAAACCAAACACCCACCCCATGTTCCTAAGGTGCCGGCCACTGGCCCCAGGGAGTCTCATACCGGCAGGGAATCATTCTTCTTAGCTGCTGTCCCCTCCTGTGTTGTGGGAGCCACCTTGCTTCCTACATGGCGTTTCCTCCCATGTCTTAGCTTCTTTTAATCCCAAGGCTTACCCCAGAATCCTGTCTCTGAGGTCACCAGAAGTCCATGAAAATAACTCTTACTTTCCATGCTGGGTCATTTCAATTCCCCTTTGACTCAGCTTCTTTCAGGCAAAGGTGAATGTGGCTGTGGGAGGAGCCTCCACTGTCTTTATACGGCCCACGAGATGCCTTCCCCACCAAAGTACAAGTCACCCTTGTCCACCTCTGCCACGTGAAAACTCGCAGAAAATATGAAGCCAGTTTTTCTTTCACGGGGTCAGTGGTTTCAAAGAATATTCTAGGCTTCCCTCCCTACCAATAGCACCTTCGAAAAGAGGAACGAGAGGATCTTTTCTAGAGCAAACTCGTGGAGTTATGCTTTGTTTTGTCTCTCCCTTACATTTATGTGACTTCTTGGCTGCAACAATCCCTCAGACCACAGACTTCTATTGACATCCTCTCCTCCCTTGGCTGTTGTCATGACCCAGTCTCCTGATTTTACTCCTTCCTGGCTGATTATTTTACTTATTGTAGGACCAAGGTCTCCCCAAGTTGCCCAGGCTGGTCTCAAGCCCTGGGCTCAGACAGTCCTCTCACAGAGGCCTCCAAAAGTGCTGGGATTACAGGCGTGAGTCACTGCGCCCAGGCCTTTCTTCATAATTAATGTCTCATATAGGGGAGACACTTTGAGATTATGTAGATTTCTCTCTGTCCCTTGGTGCTGATGTTTCCTTGGGCTCCACTGTCAGCCTTCTGCCCTTCTCTTTCCAACAAGCTCAGAGCTTTGCTAACTTCCCTCAGACCTATGTCTTTGGCCAGGATTGCTCTGGAGACACACTGCCCCTCAAAGGATGTCCCATAGCCACCTCAAACTCAATACTGCCCTTCTTGTCTGAACATTGACTCCCATCCCCCGCTCCCACCAACTTGCCTGTCCTCCCTTGTTTCTTGGTGACAATTCACAGCACCACTCCACTCCCAGTCATCCAGCAGCCTAGACTCCTGGCTTCACTCCAGCCTCTTCCCTTCCCCTTGCCCTGTGTGCTGAGCCCCATTGGCCTTATGTTCCCAATATTTTGTACTGCTCCCCTGGTTTCGGCCATTGTCATCTCTGGTTTGGAATCCTGTCCGTCTCCTCACTATTCTGTGTAGGATTTTGCCTTCCCTCTAATGTCTTCTCTATCGTGATGGCAGAGTGAATTTCTTCAAGTGTAGGTCTCATCGTAAAGGGAAAGCAGGTGGAGTGGGTGTTACTTATGACCTTTAGGTGGCTTCTCATGGTCCTCAGTTACCAACCAACTCCTTTTTGATGAGGGCCTGCCACTTCTCCAGCTGCACCAGTTATGTTGACATTTATGGCTCCCTATCTTTTTCTCTTTTTTTAAAAGTCAGGATCTCACTCTGTTACCCAGGCTGGAGTGCATGGTTCACTACAGCCTTGATTGACCTCTTGGGCTCAGACGATCCTTCTGCCGTAGCCTCCCAAGTAGCTGGGACTATAAGTGTATGCCACCATACCCAACCAATTTTTTTTTTCTGTAGAGATCAGGTCTTGTTGTGTTGCCCAGGCTGGTCTTGAACTCCTGGGCTCAAACTAGTCTCCCACCTTGGCTCCCAAAGTGCTGTCATTACAGGCATGAGCCACCGCACCCAGCACATCCCTTCCTATGTTTAGTTGCTTTTTCTCCTTGAATTTTTATGCATAAAACCTGGAATCCCTGCCTTCTCAGGCCCTAGTCACCAGCTCTTGCTGCCATTTTGGATTCAGGTTAGACTCATATCATCATCCGCGGTGGAGTCATGCCCTGCACCTCTGGGCATGATTTAGATGCTTTTCCCAGGGTCTCCCCTGGTACCTTGAACTTGCTCCACCCTACTGTGATGCTTTTCACTTTCTGAAATGAACTAAGCTTTCTCTGGTGTCTTCCACTTGGGCTATGAGCTCCTCTAGGCTAGGAATCATGTCTTGTCCATTCCTTTTTGGAAACCTCAGCGCATACATTATCTGCTTCCAAAAAACATACTCCATAAGCATTTGTTGATGAATAAGTGGCCAAGTGAGTGGGGTAAGTGAAGGCAGGACTCTGATATAGCTGCAAACTGTTATTGATCTAGGGAAAGCTACCAAGACTCCATTGATTCCAAAACTTGGATTCTGGGATGGCCAGTTTTTGGAGGCCATCTCTCACAGGCCTAGGACATCCAGGAGAAACACCAGGAAAGAGATGAAATGCTTCAGAGTTCAAAAGGTGTAAATAAGGCAGGGCACTCATCAGATACCCAAGGTGCTCATGACCTAGAAGGGCTGGAACTCCAAAGGAACAGGTTTCAAGGCCCAGATGACTCAGATAGGGTTGGGCTCCAAAGCTCAGGAAGGGGAACTGCCAGATAAGAAAGCAATCAGCAAGGCTTCTGCCCAGGTGGCCAACCACATGGCCGAAACCCTCCATTGACTTGGCAGCCAGTTCAGCCCACAGTTTCCTAGGGAACCGAAGGCCAAGCAATCTGTAACACAACTTGGCATGGAGCCTGGGACATTTTATGAGGGCCAGATGGCTAGACTCTGCACTGTTGGTATTGCAGAGTGGGCGGCTGAGGGTCTTGGGGGTAGCACTCAGCACTAGGGCTGGGAGAATCTGAGGAAGGCTGGAAAACTACCTAGGCCACACAGGTGAGGGGGACAGGAATAGAAAGTTAGGAGAGCATAGAACCAGTCTGGTGAGAAGTCCAGAGCCAAGGGTCATTGGTTCCAAAAGTCAAGATAAGAAAGTGAGTTAAAAAGAGACTAGGAGCGACCACATGGTTAGAATCTGGGTCATGAATGTTATTTGCCCTGACAGTGAGACTCTGGTCTCGCTCTGTTGTCTCCACCCTGCATGGAACACTACCTAGAGAGAGTCACCTAGATCAGACTGAGGGCCAGGAACCAGGAGGGCTACTTGACAGTCAAGTCTTGATGGTGGAAAAAGGGGCTCTTTCAACCCTGGGAGATAGAGATCGTTCCAGTGAGAGAACTGACCACACGTATTTTTAAGTTTATTTACTAGCATTAATACCTAAGTAAAAGCTGAACGTGATGGCTCACACCTATAATCCCAGCACTTTGGGAGGCAAAGGCAAGAGGATCGCATGAGCCCATGGATTCAAGACCAGTCTGGGCAACATGGCCAGACTTCATCTCTACAATAGATTAAAAAAAAAAGAAAACTTAACTGGAAATCGTGGCATGTGCCAGTAGTTCCAACTACTTGGAAGACTGAGGTGGAAGGATCGCCTGAGCCTAAGAAGTTGAGGCTGTGGTGGCCATGCGCGTACCACTGCACTCCAGCTTGGGGAGCAGAGTGAGACTCCTACTCAAAAAAAAAAAGAAAAAAAAGAATAAAGAAAATTCCCAATTCCCAAGTACAGCATTGATGGAGGGAAAAAAACCCATAAGGAATATATTTATTTATTTGTTTTTTGAGTTGGGGTCTCACTCTGTGACTGTCACCCAGGCTGGAGTGCAGTGGCATGCTCATAATGATCATGGCTCATGCAGCCTGGACCTCTTGGGTTCAGGCAATCCTTCCGCCTTAGCCTCCCAAGCAGCCGGGACTACAGACCTGCACCACCACATCTGGCTATTTTTTTTTTTTATTTGTAGAGACAAGTTTTCTCTATGTTGCCCAGGCTGGTTCAAACTCCTGGACCAAAGCGATCCGCCTGCTTTAGCCTCCCAAAAGGCTGGGATTACCGGTGTGAGCCACCATGCCCAGCCTGAATACATTTTTGAATAATCATGGTACTAGACAGAAGGTCACCTCTGCTAAGCACCCAGGTGTGGGAAGTGAGGTGATTGCTGGGTATGCCCATTGTTAAGCAGACTTGGAGCGGGGACTGGGGGGGTACTTTGGTAGGAAGTGGAGGGATGGGGAACAAACCTCTAGACCTGACTGAGAAGGCAAGAAATGACTGAAACGGAACCCAGTGAACAGATATTTTCTGTCTTGATCTTACTCAGTAGATGTGTAGATCAAAGCAGCACAGAGTACACACACTGGCAGTCTGAATTGGTCTGAGTTAGATAACGGGAAGGGGAAACCATTCGTCACACGTAGTTGTAGGTGGGAGCAAAATGCTTCCTGGGTTGGATTTTTTCCCTGATGACAGCAAGAACTAGGATGTAGGCACATCTGGGCAGGGATTTGAGGGGCTGTCAGACAAGCGAGAAGTCCTGGACTGCTTCCAGTCAGGGACCTGGGCTTCACTCCAGCCACCAGCAACAAGGAGCTCTGGATTCTGAGGCTCCTGGTAGCTCTAGGCAGGAACCCCTTATGCATGTGGGATGGGACCAGCCTGTGGATAGGGAGCAGGGAGAAAAGCTAGAGAATGGAGCAGACAGAGTGGCAGCTGGAGGCAGTTGTGTGAAGGCAGAAGTTGTCCAGAGTGCAGAAGTTCAGAGTGCAGAAGTGTCCAGAAGGCAGAAGCTCCCCAGAGCTGTCCAGAGTGCCTCATTTTCTACCATATCATAAATGACTCTTCTTGTATTGGTTTCAAGACTTCCCATCATCATCATCTGGCTAATTTTTTGTTGATCACTTCCTATTTATTCAATGACCTCACTTAATTCTCACCAAGTTCTGTAAGTTAGGAACAGTTATTATCCCCAGAAGGAGAAACTGAGTCTCAGAGAAGTTAAATGACTTGCCAGAGGTCATATACCTAGGAAGTGGCAGAACCAGACTTTAACTGGATCAAGGTCTGATGAACCCCAAACACTGGAGGGCAACCTGGAGGCTTAGGAGAACAGACTCACTACTTGTATGACCATGGGCCACTCTGTGACTCAGTTTTCTCATCCGTCAAACGGGGATGGTGGTAATAAGAGAACAACTTCATAAGGAAGTACTGAAGATCAAGTGAGAAACAATAAAATAGAACTACTCCAGGAATAGGGTAGCTTGATTTAGCAAATAAAAACACAGGATGCCTAGTTAAATTTGAATTTCAACTAAACAATGTATAATATTTTAGAATAGAAAGTCTTGCACTACTGGGGACATGCAAATACTAAAAATGATTTCTTGTAGCTGAAATTCAAAGTTAACTGAGCATCCTGTATTTCACCTGGCACCATTAATGGGGGCTTGACTAGGTGGCCTTGAGCTCAGTACTGGGCTACCTGCTCTGGCAAGGCCTGATTCCTTACTGTCATTGCAGTTTCATGCCCCCTCACACCCTTTCCTGTCTTTTTCTCCTGGCCTCCCAGGCCCTCCTTTCCTTCAAGCCCCTTCTTCCTGATCTTCAGCAATCTTCATGGTGAGTTCCTCGACTGGCCGCCTGGGACCACATAATTCTCCAGGGCAGGCCCATCTGGCATCCTTTCAGGTGAGTTACTCCGCTCTCATCACAAAGCCCTAGTGCCTTCCAAGCTGTGTCCTCCGGGCCCTGTGCATGCATAGCTTTCAGTAAATCCCCACTACCTGAGTGGCTGCGGAAGTGGAGCCTGTCTTCCAGGAAATGGCTGAACAGGAGAGCCACTTCTGAGTCTTGTAGGCTGGCCTTGAGCTGTGGGAGCTAACCAGCCAAGGCTTGCACTTGCAGGTCGCTGTCAGCCTCCCGCCCCCAGGGTTTCACTTCTCTCTTCACAGGCGGGGCAGCTTGGGCTTTTGTTCAGTTTACTTTTTCTCAGTCAAGGAAGTGGCACCCAGAATGCAAGTGAGTGCACCTCCCTTAAACAAGGTAATGACCACAGCACAGAGGTCCTTGGAATAGAACAGGAGGGACTCCAATGTGCACCTTGCTGTACCTTATCTCAGGTGACCTTGTGTCTGTGCTGAGCAGCCAGGTGCAGCTGGCCTTTTCTCTGTGTCTCCTGGCCTTGGAGACTTTTTCCGTCCCGCTCCCATCCTGTTCTTTTCCTCGGCTAGGCCTGGGCCCTCGCAAAGCTGAGGCTCCCAGACTACCCTCCCATCCCCATTGGGGCATTCCAAAGTCACATTTCTCAAACTAGTGCTAGCAGGCAAGTCCCCTGGGAAAGCTCCTTAGAGCAGACTGGTGGCCCCACCCCAGCAGTTTCTGACTCAGTCAGTCTGGGGTGGGGCCCCACAATTTGCATTTCCGTCAAGGTCCCAGGTGGTGCGGAGGCTGCCAGGTGAGGACCACTCTCTGAAATCCAGTGTACAAAACTGCCTGGCTGGCAGGAGACTGGAATTCTGAGCTCCTTGACCCTCAGCTCCCGACTCTCAACACTCTGGAAAGATGAGGAATCCCGTCAGGATGACACTCCTCTGCATCCCCATTTACTGTTGCAGGAAGGACTTTAGATACATTACAGGTCCAGCTAGTCATCCTGTCTGTAAAGGCCCTGATTTCATCATGAGCAAGAGCAAACCCTGGTGGAGGATACTTAGAGTTGGGAGGGCAAATCTTGTCCTCAACACCTTGATCATCTAGTGTGAAACCAAATGAGAACATTGATTATGTCATTACACCCCCCAGGGTTCTGTGGGTGCTGGGGGCATTGGTGTCTGATGACTCTTATTGAGACCCTTCCCAGGAATCGCCCTCCTTGCTCTAGGCCACCCCTTTCCCCCAGGGCAGCCTGTATCCAGTGACTGGTCAATGCTGGGGTCCAGTCCCCTCGCCCCAATTCAGGACAGCTTTGAAAGGCTGTTGCAGACCCCCATGGGGTCTTGGGATGGGCTGAGGCTCCTACCTCTGCCCAAACCTGCTCACTTCGCTTCCTGCCTCATGAGTGATTGGCCTTGAGACCATTCTCCATGTTCCAGTCTCTGCCTCAGAGTGTTTCCTTCTGGGATCTCAAGACATCTCTTTGTCCCTAAATCTGGGGACACTGGTACAGAGAATCATTGCTTTTGGAAGTCTGAGGAGAATGCTATTTTCAGGTATTGGCGTGGAAAAAGAAGTGGGTCCAGCAATCAAGGGATCTGACTTCTTTCCTGAACCCTCTTTATACTGATTCCCTGGAGTCCAGGAAGCCCACTCCCAGGGCTGCAGTCTTGACCCTACCTGTGTGCTCATCCCCTTCCACCTGCACCATGTTCGTGTTCCCTTCACATCCTTCCTTGAACTCACTCACTTCTGAGCCAGACCTTCAGCCAGCCCCAGAAAAGTCACTTGGGGTAGATGGCATCTTCAAAAAGATACTAAAAAAAAAAAAAAACTGACAGAGAAATGACATTGAGATTCTATAGTGCATCTTGGTCCCTGATAAAGTGCTCCGGGAGTTTATGACAAGCAAAGAAACTCTTTAAACTTAAACATGAGGTTCCCAAAAGGCTTCTACATATAAGTACCATTGTCTCTAGTAAGAATGATTTCCCCTGCTCCCAAATAAGAATGACTTCTAGATCCAACTCAAGGAACTCCCTGAAAGAAATCAGGATAATTCTAACTCATTCTAAAAGGATAATTCCATTTGCCAGGGTAAATAGTAGGCAGTCAACAAACACTGAGTGAGAACATGAATGGCGAGGCTGCACATTTCTGTCAGTCATTTCTTCATGAATAACACAGGTGATATCAGCTAATTGTGAGATTGTAAAAATATTCCTACCATGGTTTGGTGAGGCTTTTCCAAGTGGTAGCCCCTGATTACTTCAAAGCCCCCAGGTTCTACAGAATATTAAAAGAGGAAGTCTGTTTTTTGTTTTTTTTAAGTTGGAGTCTCACCCCATCGCCCAGGCTGGAGTGCAGTGGCACGCTCACAGCCACCCCAGCGTCGATCTGCTGGACTCCAGTGATCCTTCAACCTCAGTCTTCCAAGTAGCTGGAACTACTGGCACACGCTGCCATACCTGGGTAATTTTTTGATTTATTGTAGAGATGAGGTCTCACCAAGTTTCCCAGGTTGTTCTCGAACCCATGGGTTCAGGCGATCCCCTCACCCAGGGGCTGGGATTACAGCCTTGAGCCACCACACCCAGCCAGGAAGTCTATTTGGCAAGTATATTCATCTGTGAAGGAGTTAGCTCAAATGTCCATCAAAAGCCTTCTTGACCCTCCCAGTAATTGGCCTCTTCTCCATTTGGACAGGCACTGTCTCCAAGGACCTTCCTCTCTGAATGCTGGACACAGACAGCTCCATAGACTTGCTCCTCTGTAAGACATCTCCCACCCAGGAAGCCCCTCAAGAGCAGGGACCACGTGTCTTTTGTCCCTGAGCACAAGCACAGTGCCTGGTACTCTGGAGGCACTTTATAAATATTTATTGAGTGACCAAATAAATTACATATATTTGTTTCAGAAATAATCTAGTGTGGGAAGATAGAGCAATTCATTTTAACATGGACAAAACTTCGTTCTTTCAAAATCTTTGAAGGTGATAAAAATGAAACAAAAAGGCAGACTTTATGTTAGTGGTGGCGCACAAAACAAGACTGACTAGACAACTGGTGAAAAGATGCTTTCTGTGAATCAGGGTTCATTTTATTCTCATCTCCTCTTCTGGAAACTAGGGCTTTCTGTGTCTTTTTGACACAGTGGAGGACACTGGGTGCAAAGAGCATAATGACTTTCTTTGTTTTACCGTAAGCCTGACTTTCCCCCACAGTGTTTAGATTTTGTCTGATACTCATAAATAGGCCACTTAGATTCCTTCTATATTTTGTAATTTTATTTACAAAAATTAAAACTATTTAACGGTAAAGTCAACTGATCAATTTATAGTTAATACTTGGGTAAGCTATACTTTTCATTTATTGTATAAAATAGTCTACAAACAAGTTATATATAGTATTTTTAAATATAAGAATAATTTTAATGTTTAAAGGGCATTTATGTGTATTTATCATGTAATATATCCCCCCCCCAAGTTTCTCTGTTCTTTTTTTTTTTTGAGTCTGAGTCTCACTTTGTCACCCAAGCTGAAGTGCAGTGGCATTATCATAGCTTACCACATCCTTGACCTCTTAGTCTCAGGTGATCCTTCTGCCAGAGCCTACTGAGTGGCTGGGATGACAGGCACAAGCCACCACACCTGGCTAATTTTTTGATTTTTTTTTTTTTAGATATGAAATCTCACTAGTTTGCCCAGGCTAGTTTTGAACTCCTGGTCTCAAGGGATCTTCCTGCCTCAGCCTCCCAAAGTGCTGGGATTACAGGAGTAAGCCACCATGCCCAGCTGATAGCTAACAACTACTAACATTATTGAGATTTACTGAATACCAGATACAGTCTAAACACTTTATTGCTTACTTCCTTGAATCTTCACAACCTCCTGAGGTAGGTCACCTTACTCCTTAAAACCAGTGCAGAGAGACAGAGCTTTCAGAGAAAAAGATGTGGCATCTCGGGGACACACATGCACTCTATTATCTTATTCAGATATTCCATTCGCTATTCCAACCAATATTCATGGTCTGCCCGCTGTGAGGAGGGCTCAAGGAGGAGGGAGTGAAAGGCATTGTACCCACGAAGTCAGGAAACCCTAAGGATGCCCTCCACTGGGGGAGCACCGAGCACTGCTTCAGCAGGGTTGGGTACCTCTGTCCCCTCTGTCTGCGCTCCCTTCCTGCTGTCAGTCACTCAAACTAGACTCACATGGCATGCAGCCAGACACCCTCTCGACCTTCCTTTCCTGGTCAGGAAATAATTTTTGTTCTGGAAAGGGAGGTTTGTACCCTGCTAACTTAAGGCAAACCACACCCCAAAATCTGATTAGATTTGGGCTCAGTATTTAGACTTTGGTTGTCCAACTCCCAAAGTGACTTCTCAGAGAAAGGACTTTCTTCTTAAGCAGCTGTCTCTTTCCCCCACTTTAGAGTAAAGCAGTTTTTCTGAGGCTTCCTGTGGGTGGTCCCTGACTCCTTAGCACCAGCTCACTGGCATTCACTTGAAAGTGTTTACTGAGTAAATAATAATAATAATACATATCTTCATAAATCTGTTCACAAAGAGAGCAATATATTCATAAAGAGAGGAAGATGATAGGGCAAAAAATGGAAGGCTATGTGTGAATTGGTTTTTTTATTTGTATTTCTCAGACAGTCTCTGTAGTTAAAAAGTTTTCTGTGAAAAATAGATGAATTTTAAAATTAGAAAATAAGAATGCTATTTTATAATATTATCGATCACTTAGACAAATAAAAACACTCTTCATTGTATTTTGCAGAGATATACTTCTGCTTCTAGCTCTACAGAAGGAGAAGTGACTGAATGTTCCCTCCCAACTGAAACAATTTAAAAACTAGATAAGTCAGGTGTGGTGGCTCATGCCTATAATCCCAGCACTTCGGGAGGCTGAGGTGAGAGGATTGCCTGAGCCCACGGATTTGAAACCTGCCTGGGGAAATTGGTGAGACCTTATCTCTACAATAAATCAAAAAATTAGCTGGGCATGGTGACGTGTGCCTATAGTTCCAGCTACTTGGAAAGCTGAGGTGAAGGATCACCTGAGCCCAGAAGATCGAGGCTGTGGTGGCCAGGGTCCAGTCCAACTCAAAAATAAAAATAAAATAATAATAATTTAAAAACCATACAAAATATATGAAAGAACTGTTTTCAGACATTGTGCAACAGGCAATTCAGGACAATGACAGCATGGAAATCTATGAAAGGCAGCATGTAAGTCCCTCAGAAAACTACCTGGAGAGAGATTTCAGTCTTCAGTGCAGGGAAGAGGAACCCAGGTGGAGCCCAGTGGTGCCCTTGAGTTGAGGAAAAAGACTTCAGAGTTTAGGGAAGCCAAGCTAGCTGGAGTTTGCAGAGTAGAATAATGGAGAGGAGAAAGCTTCATGCATACATGCACACACACACAATTCTGAAGATCTGTAGAGGGCTCTTCCAGAGTCTTCATCTGAGTACTGATCAGTGCTTGTGTTGAGGAAACAACCAGAGGCTGGGGAAATAATCACTTGAAGAGAACAGGAGGAACAAACACCAGAGCTCACATGGAGCTGGGAATAGTTTTTGTTCTTACTAGCCAGAGTAGATACACAGGTCACAGAGTAGAGCCCTCCAAAAGGTATTATCTCAGTAACTAGCAGGGACCAAGCTAGTTACAGACTAACAGCTATTCTGAACACACCGAACAAAGTCTAAAGGCAAGCCTCAAAAGGATCAGACTATTTCTAAGTAATTTAACTGCATCTCAGAACAAAGGACAAAAATATTTAAAGAAACACCAAAATCCCAGCACCTAATAATGTAAAATTGACAATGTTTAGCCGTCAAACAAAAATTACCAGGTAGGAGAAAAAAAAAAAGCAGAAAAAGATGACCCATAATGAGGAGAAAAGCAGAAACAGACTCAGAAATCACACATATGGCAGAATCAGTAGACAAGAATATTAAAATGTCTATTATAAATAATCTCCCTGAGTTCAAGAAAGTAGAGAAAAACATGGGTATAGGCAAGATAGACATGAAAGTTATAAAAATGACCCACGCTGGGCATGGTGGGTTCATTCCTGCAATCCCAACACTTTGGGAGACTGAGGCAGGAGGATCACTTGAGGCCAGGAGTTCAAGACCAACCTGGGCATAATAGTGAGATATCTGTCTCTACAAAAAATAAATAAATAAAAACATAGCTGGGCATGGTGGTATGTGCCTGCAGTACCAGCTAATCAGGAAGCTGAGGTGGGAGCATCACTTGAGCCCAGGAGTTCAAGTTGACAATGAGCTATGATTGTGCCACTTCAACTGCCTGGGCAACACTTCACCACCTGGGCAACAGAGAAGGACTCTGTCTCTTAAACAAGGAAAAAAATAATAAAAATAAGTAAAAGTGACCCAAATTGAACTTTCATAGATGAAAAACACAATGTCTGAGATTTGAAAAGATAATGTAGGAATTAAAAAATTAATTTGAGGTTTATGCCTTTGGGAGCCAAGATAATCTAGTAGGACAGAGAGATACTTAACCCATAATCACAGGCATAAGAGGAGAAGCAGCAGGACAGAAGTCTCACTAGCTCTTCCAGCTAAAGAAATGACATATGGCTTCATGGAGAAGGTCACATTTGAGCTTGGCCTCCAGGAATTCCAGCCCACAGAGATGAGGAGAAGGGTGGGCGTTTCATATGCATAGATTCACACAGGCAAAGCACAGAGGGGGAGAAAACCTGAGCAGGCCGGCTTCACTCGTGGATATAGGGGTTCGTGTCTGGTAGTGTGGAGGAGCAGCTGGAAGATCAAGCTAGCCACCATTTATGAGCAGTGACGATATGCCGGCATCACTCTTGCTGCTTGATATACATTCACTTGTCTATGCCGCAACAACATTGTTCAGCCTATTTTGTGGATAAGGAAACTGAGGTTCAGAGAGGTTAGATAACTTGCCCCAAAACACACTACAAAGTGGCCTTCTGGCTCAGGAGTCCAGACCCTAGCTCTTGAGTACTCTACTCTGCTTCCAGTGCTGCTCACCAAGTGGGTATGGGCCAGATTACCTCTTTTTAAAAATGTGTTGTTGCTGCTGCTTCTGCTGGGGGAGTTGAATGCCAGGCTAAGGAAGTAAATTTTATGGAGGTTGGGACCTACTGAAGTGTCATGCACAGGGCAGAGCATGTCAGCAAGGTGCTTGGGGAGGCTGCTTTGAACCGATCTGGAGGAGCAGGAAGCTAAGACTCGAGACAATCCTGGGGTGGGGCCTACAAGAATCCAGGCATGAAGTTGGAAGGGCTGGAGCTAGGTGGGTGCAGGGGGTGGGAGGAATCAATGGGAAAAGCAACTTGAGAGAGAGAGAGAGAGAGAGATTCTAGGGCCTGGAAAAGACAATTTCTTCGGCATTTGACTGGGATGAGGGTGCTGCCAGGGATGGGTGGCAAGCACAACTGGAAGAAGGCAGCCGGATGCTTGCACAGGCTTGAGACATGGAGTGGACCTGGTTGGAGGCAAAGATGGAGACTCTGAGTCTGGCTGGAGGAAGTTGAGGGGCTGAGGGCAAAGCTCTGGGGGCAGTGGGGATAGAGCTAGGGAGCAGGGATTTGCGCTCACTGGCAGCACCAAGGTACAGGTCTTTGGGGGAGTGGGAAGAAAGGAGTCCACAAAGACAAGACAAGGGAGGGTGATGCGGTGGAAGGGTCATGCAGACGTTAGCTGGTATAATTATGTGGAAAACCACGGGTGCCACATCAGACAAAACAGAATTCTCTAAGAGAATGGGCCGCCACTGTCAGAGCAAAAGGAAGCCGGGCAAAAGTCTTTTCGTTTAAGTATCCACAAGGCCATTGGAGCCATCTCAGTGGTGTCCTAGTGATGCAGACCAGGAGAGCAGATTTGGAGAGTGATGGGGAATGAGAGGAACAGAGGCACCAAAGTTTCCCTTGGAAGAAGGCGAGAGGCTGGATCTGTTCCTTTAGGAGTGACAGGCTCAAAAACAGCTTATTTAGACTTCCTTTTGCTTTTGTTGTTGTTGTCTCCAGGGCAAATGTTCATTAAGCTGTTACTGCTATCAGACACTCTGCTGGGCAGTGCACCGGGAATCCTGAGTTTATAGGAAGACAGGGAAAGAAGTCTGGCTGGGTATGGTGACTTATGCCTGTAATCCCAGCACTTTGGTAGGCCGAAGTGGGAGGATCGATCACTTGAGCCCAGAAGTTCTGATACCAGCCTGGGCAACACAGTGAGTCCCTGTGTCTAAACAATTTTTTTTCTCTTTATTTTATTATTGAGATGTGGGGCACAAGTCAGGATTAGGTATATGAATAGTCTATGTGCAGGTGAAGTTTGGATCTCCAACTGGTCCTCACTTCTCCTGGCTTAGGATCAGATGCCCTTTGTGATGCCACGTTCCCTCCCTCCTCCCTCCTTCCCCTAGAAATGTAAAAAAATTAGCAAAGTGTGATGACATGCACCCAGCTACTCGGGAGGCTGAGGCTGGAGGATCACCTGAGCCTAGAAATTGGAGGCTGCAGTGAGCCAAGATCATGCACTACACTCCAGCCCAGGTGACAGAATGAGACCCTGTCTCTAAAGAAATAAAAATAATCAATAAATAGATAAATTCACTGGAGGCAGGATATATAAGTAAGCAAGAAAGGGGAATAAAGGATGAAACAGGGTTCACAAGAAAGACGGAGGGCAGGGAGTTACAAATCACAGGTGGAGGACTAGGCTGCTGCTTCTGAGAATAGAAAAAAGATAGAGAAAGTCTGAGGGGATGAGGGGAGTTAAGAGTGAATGAGGACAGATCTCTGTCCATTCTGTGGGTTGTGAGGGTCTCCAGGAAGTCCTGCCTGCCCATTGGCCCAGGCTGTCCGGTCTTCTCCCTGAAAACTGGGAATGGAGTCCTGATAGCTGTTTGCCAGATGTTGGCTTTGCTCTGCCTGAGCGAATAATGTCGCCCATTAGCACAGCCGGCTCAACACATGATGTTTGTTGTTTTCATGAGAGAGGATATCCAGCTCTAAGGTATCTCAGGGGCTAAGGAAGAGCCAAGTCTGGAGCTGGAAAGAACTCCTCACTGCAGAACTTTCCTTGGGATATGGGATTTAAACTTTTGTCTCTGACAGGAGTTTGCTCCTACTTTTCCAGAATGACTCAAATGTTTGCTTCAGACAATGACAGAGTGTATCTTGCTTGAATCATTGGATTTCTGTTATTTTTGTAAGATGTGGGTGGGCAATATGACTCAGTATTTTTCCAAAAGATGTGACAATTATATTGCCTATTTTGGATCATTTCATGCTGAGATAGATCTGGAGCATTTTCCTTGATTTTCAAGTCTTGCAGCTTGGGGAATTTTTGTTTTTGTTTTGTCTTCCAATCATGTGAGATCTTTTCCAGACACAATTTTAAAGGAAAATTACTTAGCAATAGCCCTAAGTTACACATATTTTGAATGAGAATTTATTTCTACATTGTTGAAATAGAAGATGTGCTAAAGCTGGTGGTGTTTTTGCCATCCCAATAAAGAAGTTGGAGCATGTGGGGTTAGATAAAGACTTGAAAGTCATCTAATTCAAAACATTACCTGATGTGTGAATATCCTCAGAGTAGTTTTCCAGCTTCCGCTTGGGCACATTCCTCTGACAAATGAGTTCTCTTTGAATGCATCAGATGGTGGAGAGCTCGTTCAGTACAAGGCAATGCTACTTCTGACTAACTTCCACACTGACCTAAAATCTGCCTTCCTGCAATTTCCAAACCTGGGCTGTAGTCCGGACTCTTATTCTATACAGACCCCTGTAGAATAATTCTGTAACTGACTGATGGTTTTTGAAATATCTACCGCTTGATAAATCAGGAAGGATTCTTTTCCAGCAGTTTTTTGTTTTGTTTTAATATCATTAATGGCAGGACAATAGACCAAGGCTTAATGCCTCTAGAAAGAATAGGGCACCTAAGAACAAGAAAGATGAGCCACAGGGCAGTTCCTTCAGAAAGCAAGATTGGAGCGGGAAAAAAGTTGCTTTATGTTTATTGAACCCTCCAAACGAGCACAGAGAAATATGTCAGATGCAAGTGTTCTCACTATCCACCCACCTCAGTCTCCCCCCGCCCCTGGGGTCAACTCCATGTAGGAGCCATTAAGAGGCAATAGAAATATTCAGAAAGTTCTAGAGCAGGCAGGAGCCATTGAGGGACAGTAGAAACACCCAGAGAATTCTAGAGCAGAGGCAGGTATACCATGAAGCTCATGAAGCCAAGGTTTTAGGACCCCTCACTTGCATGGGCTTCTTCCAATATCCTTTCAATGTGAGGGGCCCTAGCAATGCGTTTACATAATCTCATTAAAAAAATTTTTTTTCGAAAGATAGTTTAACTGCTACTGGTTAAAATTGTTGTCTCTCTATTCTGATTTCCTTTCTGTCACACTTATCCTCGTGTTGAGTTGTCGGGAAATGGTCATAGGCACAATTAGCATCCAGTTGGCAAGAAAATTTGAGTTGAGTTTAATTTTGATTGAGTTTTGTGGGACATATTTATATAGATTGTATCAAATCTGTATTTAGTTATGATATGGCTCGCTGTCCCAGAGCAGGAATGACTACCAAGCAATGGCATGCTAGTAAATGTTTAACAACCAGATTTGTAGTGTTTGTCAATTTCCATGGTGTAAATACTTCCACCATGACCTATTTCAAGCTGTCAATGGCCACTGGACATGAAGTTGGGAAGACTAGTACACCATTCTCTAATATTTCACCAGATGAATACAAGAGACGTAAACTACCTCAAAAACAAGCTGGGAAGTGATGAGTTTTGAGTATATATTACCTTTGTTTTAGTATTACTTGTTTAATTTTAAGTTTTAAGTAATGTAATTTTTGATAATGGCTATGTTTAACAACTGTTTCCCAAAACTCCTGAAGAGTCAACAGTTGGCTTATGAGCTAGATGAGCCAGCCCCAGCATACTGCTGTAAGGTAGGGAGATTCCAACTACCGTGTTGATTTGCCCAGTTTCATGACATGAATGTGCAGGGCAAGAGCTAGTAATTTGAAATGAATTATGTGAACAATGGAAGAGAAACAAGACTTTTAAACATATGGAGCCAGAAACTCACCTTGAAATCTTTTCAAACACCAGATATGTAAATGCATACACAGAGGGTTTGATTGATTCTCATTAGTGCCTTGTCAAATGAAAGTTCTTGCCTGTTAAGATTATGCTTGATAATTAGTTCAGTGTATAGAATTACAAATGCTCCATATAATAATTTTTTCCCTTATCCTATGACAGATTATTAAACATTTTTTGATGATCTATTAGTTATCGCTATAGTTAGGATGTTTGACCTCTCCAAATCTCATGAAGAAATTTGACCCCCGTGTTGGAGGTGGATCCTAATGGGTGGTTTTTGGGTCATGAGGACAGAGCCTTCATAATATATTAATGCCCTCCCTGGAGGGGAGAGTGAATGAGTTCTTGTTCTATTAGTTTCCATGAAAGCTGTTTTTGTTTTCTTTATTTCAATAGCTTTAGGGGATACAAATAGTTTTTTCATTACATGGTTGCATTGTATAGTGGCAAAGAAGTCTGGACTTCAATGTACCCACTACTCCCACCTGTGCACATTGTACTACATGGGTGATTTTTCATCTCGTCACCCCTTCTCCCCTTCCCCAAAAGTTGGTTGTTATAAACAGCCTGGCACCTCCCCCGTCTCTCTCCTGCTTCCTCTCTTGCCATGTGATCTCTGCACACATCCCTTCACCTTCTGCCGTGAATGGAAGGTCACTGAGGCCTCACCAGAAGCAGACGTTAACACCATGTATCTTGCATAGCCTGCAGAACCACGAGTCAAATAAACCTGTGTGGTTTTTTTGTTGTTGTTTTTAATAAATTACCAAATCTCAGGTATTCCTTTATAGCAACACAAGATAGACTAAGACAGTTATCTATTGCTGTGTTACAAATGACTCCAAAATTTAGTGGTTAAAACAACAGATATCATGACCTCACAGTTTCCTTGGGTCAGGAGTTCAGGCATGGCCTGGCTGGCTCTTTAGGGCCTCTCACAAGGCTGCAGTTGGGTATCTGCTAGGGCTGTAGTTGGTTTGCTGCCAGAGGGAATTCTTTCCCCAGCTCACTCATTGATTGTTGGCAGGATTCACTTCCTCGTGGGGTGTTGGACTGAGGGCCTCAGTTCCTCACTGGCTGTTGGCAGGAGTCCTTCATTTCTTTGTCATGTGGGTCTCTCTGCAAAGCACCTCCCAATGTGGCAGCCAGCTTCTACCAGTGTGGGAAAGTAGAAGAGGAACAGAGAGAAAGCAAGATGGAAGCCACAGTCTTTTTGTAACCCAATCTCAGAAATGACATTTCATCATTTTTGCTGTACCCTCTTACTACCCATTTAGCTAGAAGTCATTAGGTCTAACTCACCCTTAAGGAGAGGAGATTACACAAGGGGTGTGAACATCAGGAGGCAGATGTCCTCCTTGGAGGTCATTCTAGAGTCTGTCTAGCACTGATCAGAGCAGTGTTTTTTATTTTTATTTTTCATTTTTTATTTTTTTGAGTTGAAGTCTCACTCTGTCGCCCAGACTGGAGTGCAGTGGCCGCTCCCGGCCACCGCAGCCTCGACCTGCTGGGCTCCGGCGATCCTTCAGCCTCAGCCTTCCAAGTAGCTGGAGCTACAGGTGCGCGCTACCACACCCGACTGATTTTTTGATTTATTGTAGAGATGAGGTCTCACCAAGTTGCCCAGGCGGGTCTCGACCCGCGGGCTCAGGCAGTCCACTCACCTCAGCCTCCCAAAGTGCTGGGATTATAGGCTGAGCCACCAAGCCCGGCAGAGCAGTGTTTTTTAAAAATAAAGTTTGAAGATACCATTGTAACTGCAATTTGGAAAAAGTTTTGAGCATCTCAATATACAATATGAGAAATTATGGAATCCTGATTTGATGTATACGAAGGTAACTTCTTTTGTCAACTTTGAATGTATTTATTAAAGATCTGAGATAAAAATCAGATCAGTGTTAATAGAAGACGAAAATTAAAAATATGAATAGATGATTAAAATGTCAATTATTGGTCAGGCTCAGTGGCTCAGCCTGTAATCCCAGCACTTTGGGAGGCTGAGGCGAGTGGATTGCCTGAGCCCCCTGCTTCAAGACCTGCCTGGGCAACTTGGCGAGAACTCATCCCTACAATAAGTCAAAAATTAGCCGGGCGTGGTAGTGCACGCCTGTAGTTCTGGCTACTTAGAAGGTTGAGGCAGAAGGATGGCTGGAGCCCAGCAGGGCGAGGCTGTGGTGGCCAGGAGTGTGCTACTGCACTCCAGTCTGGGTGACAGAGTGAGATTCCAACTCAAAAAAAAAATAAAAATAAAAATAAATAAATAAATAGATAAAATGTCAATTATTCTGACAGAAGTGGATTGTAAGAAAAATATACTCAGACCACACCAAAAAGTATTAATCCATTAAGAAGAAGAAGTACATTTCAAATAAAAATAAAGAATAGATTTAGATTTCTGATATTCCAATGAAAAACAGAGTGAAGCTGGGCATGGTGGCTCATGCTTGTAGTCTCAGGTACTTGAGGGGCTGAGGTGGAAGGATCGATTGAACCTGGGGTTCATGGGCAGCCTGGGCAACCTCGTCTCTAAAAAAACAACAAAAAACATGAATTACATAAACACATTTTTAAAAAAGATTTTCATTTTAATTTTCTGATTTAACCCAAAATATTGACATAATAAAAACTGACAATATGTCAGCACAATGGAGGTGTTATTGAGTGTCATCAGTTCAAAGTATATTTGGATTAGTCCCTGCACAAGGAACTAATGCACAATGCAATGGCCGTTTGCATTGCCTCAAAATCTTACAACTCTTATATTGAAAGAAACTAAATAGAGGCATTTTCAAAATTTAACAGTAACCTTAAAAATTTACATGTCATTTCTACAAATGATTTGTGGAACTGAAAGAAACTTTTCTAAGCCATCAATACTTGTTAAAAAAATTAATCAATCATCAAGCCTGAGCAACATAGTGAGATTTAGTCTCTAAAGAAAAAAAAATCTAGATATGTTAGCATACACTTGTAGTCCTAGCTACTCAGGAGGCTGAGTAGGGAGGATCACCTTAGCTCAGGCAGTCAAAGCTATGGTAAGCTGTGATTGTGTGACTCCACTCCAGCCCAAGTAAAAATGAGACCCCAATTTAAAGAATAACATAAAAATTAATCAACCATGATAGGGAAAAGAGTGAATTATTATTCTGTTCTCTATAGAAAATGGTATTCTGAAATTGTTATATGAAAATATAATTTAAAAAGTACTTAGCCAAAAAGCCTGATTTATTTTATCATTCTACATAGGTATTTATTTTTATACTTAATTTTGTGTTTATAATTTTATATTTCTTTTCTTAAAGCATCCTGCCACAATTGACTATGGTTTAGACTCCACAAAATCTGATCTGTTTATGATATGAGCAATCCCAGAGGAAGAAGGTTTGCTCTTTTCTTCTCTGAGTATTGCTTAAGAAAATAACAAGTCTGTTTAAGGAAATTCAGCATGGTATGGGGCAACATAGTGTCACCTTCCAACTTAGACACGTCTCCATGGACTCAGGATGTCTCAGAAGCCCTCTACCCTTCATGATTTTTGCTGACTTTTGGGGAGAAAAGCCCAAGGAGGCAGATGGGCAGCCAATAACGTCCTCCTCAAAGCCCTCTCTTTTTTCCTTGGCTAAGCATCTCTAGGCCCTTTGTTCATTTCTTACATCACATGGTGCTATGATTTGAATTTGCCCCTCAAAAGTGTATGTGTTAGAGACTTAATCCCCAATGCAGCAGTGTTGGAAGGTGGGGCCTAATGAGAGGTGATCAGGTCATGAGGGCAGAGCCCTTATGAATGGACTAATGTCATTATCATTATGCAGGTAAGATATGGTGACATTGGGTAGTAGTGAGTCCAGTCTCTGGTGCCTTTCTCTGTCTAGTTTGTGCTTCCTTGTCATGTGATATCTTCTACCAGCTGAGGGCTCACCAGATGCCTGCACCATGATTTTGGACTTCTCAACCTCCAGAAAAGTAAGCCAAATAAACTTTTATAAGTTCCTCTGTCTGTAGTATTCTGCTGTTAAGCAGCAGTAAACAGACCAAGATACATGGATTCCTTGTCTTTTGTCAGTCTAGCTGTTCTCTTGCAGATGAGTTCTATTTTGTCAATGTCCTTCTTCAAGTGTGGTAGCCAGATTAGAGATCATATGAAGTTTGGGGGCTTTGACATCACACTGTTGATTCATTTTTTAAATTAGTGATGTAATACATGCATATAGGTGACAGTCAAATAATTTCCTCTAAGTTCTTTTTTTTGTTGTTGTTGTTTTTAGTTTAAGTCTCACTCCGTCGCCCAGGCTGGAGTGCAGTGGCACACTCATGGCCATCCCAGTATCAACCCGCTGGGCTCCAGCAATCCTTCCGCCTCAGCCTTTCAAGTAGCTGGAACTACAGAAGTGTGCTATCATGCCTGGCTAATTTTTGATTTATTGTAGAGACAAGGTCTTGCCAAGTTCCCTGGGCTGATCTCGAACCCACAGGCTCAGGCAATCCACTTGCCTCAGCCTCCCAAAGTGCTGGGATTACAGGCTGAGCCACCAAGCCTGGCTGAGTTCTTTTTTGTACATTTTGCTGAAGGACAGGTCTCCACAGTTGTCCACCCATTATTCTTCATTTTATCTTAAAATTACCAAGTTGCTTTTGGGGAATTACATATAGGATTTATATTTATCCTAATCAAATTTTATTTTATTGGACTCTGCCCAGATTTCAAGTTTTCAAGATTGTTTGGAATTCTAATTCTGTCACCTGGCATTAGTTTCCTCTTCCAACCTCATATCATATAATGATTTTGAATCAGCTTTCTATCAAGAGCCACATGGAAATTATGAACAAGCAAGTTAACAAGGATGGTGTTAAAAGGCAGAGTCATGTGGCAGGCCACTGGAGACCACCCTCCAAGTCAACACATATTCATAAGTCAACATTCCTTGGGAAACATTGTTCAACAAGCCATGAATCTGCCACACTATATAGCCCTTATGATCCCACTGTGTTCATGAGACATCAATGTGAAATTTTAATCAAACACCTTGCTTAAATTAAGCTGTCAGATTCCAGTAGATCTTTTTATTGTCTTCATAAGTCACAACTTAAAGAATTCCTTCCTTTTTTAGACATTGTATATTTTGTGTCACGTAATATCGAGCATAAAGTGAGTAAATAAAAATGTCCTAACCTACCGCTTTTGAGTAAATGCTGATGATATTATAAAGCAGCTGGGGGCTTTGTACAAATGAAGACTGTTGATTCTATGTGTGTGTGTTTATTGTGGTAAAATATGCATAACATAACATTTACCATTTTAACCCTTTTAAAGTGTACAGTTCAGTGGCATTAAGTACACCCACGATGTTATGCAACTATCACAACTATCTAGTTCTGGAACATTTTTATCACCCTGGACAGAAATCTCATTCTTCCCTTGTCCTGGCCCCTGGCAGTGAGTAATCTGCTTTTTGTCTCTATGGATTTGCCTACTCTGGACATTTCATATAAATGAAATCATATGTGACCTTTGAGGTCTGACTTCTTTCACTTAGCATAATATTTTCAAAGTTCATCCATGTTGTAGCATCTAGCCGTACTTTCTTTCTATGACTGGATCATATTCCATGATATGGATATACCACATCTGGTTGTCTATTCATTGGTTGAGGGACATTTAGGTTGTTTCCACCTTTCAGGTCCTCTGAGTAGTGTTGCGGTGGTGGCGGCCATTTTGCACTTGAATGCTCAGCATGAATAAATTATTCCTACCAAAGGAGCTTTAAAGCGCTGTCCCCACAACTGAGAGACTTTCTGCCTCCAGAGCATAACAATGTGGCCCCATGGAGCTTGTGGGCACAGAGGTGAGAGAAGAAAGTTGCAATCTTTCCCAGAGTTAAGAAGGAAAGGCTTGTCCTCCAAAACCACATTGCAGTATGAGTGTGAGCAAAGATTTAGGACTTCACAGTAAGAGATTAAAACACATAGGAAAAGAACAATTTAGGATATACACAATAAAGGAGCTATGTTTCATAGTCCCACTACTTCAAGGTTAACACCAGTTCCTTAGTGTGGAGGAAATTGGACTGAATCTAGAACCCACAGTATTCCTTTAGAGTTTGTTGTGTAAACATATGAAAGAAAATTGTGTGTAATTGCCAAGGAAGATTGTGGGCCACATTCCAATAGATCTTTTTATTGTCTTCATGATGTCACAAATGAAAAACCCCTCTCCTTCTCTAGGTATCGTATCTCCTTATCTGGATCAAGTAACCCCATTCAACTGTATGAGTAAAGTTTCAAGTACTCGGAGATTTTAAATGTAACTTGTGCCCCTCTACTGAAAGCTGCCTTTATGAAGCTTCTTTTGCTTGAGTGACCCATCCTTGTTACTCACAGTGTGGTCCTCACACCAGCAGCATTAGTGTCACCTGAGAGTTTGTAAGAACTGGAGAATCTCGGTATCTATCTCAGGTCAACTGTATCAGAATCTGCATTCTAACATAATCCCCAGGTGATTCATGCATTCAAGTTTGAGAAGTGCTATGCTATACCACATCTCAGGGTTTTTTCTTGACAACAGTTCAGAATGAAAACCACAGTTCTTCAAAGAGCCAGTAAGGTCCACTGTACAATCTAGCCCATCTCCTTGCCTTATCTGACATTATCCTCTAAAACACTCCCCCTGGCTTTCTCCTATCCAGCTACACTAGCCTCCTTGCTGTTCCTGGAACTTACCGGTTACACCCCTGCCCCAGGACTCTTGCACTTGCTATTCTGTCTGGAATACTCCCTCCAGATGTCCATGTGGCCACTTCCACATCACTTTCCTGTCTTTTGTCATGTAGTCACTTTCTCAGTGAGGCCCTCCTCGGTCACTCACCTTTAACTGCAACACATCATCCCCCAACCCCAGGCACTCCTTTAACCTTTTTCCTAATTGAAATTTATTTGGAACCTAACCACCTAGAATGTGAACTTCCTGACTAGGATGACACGCTCCATGAGGACCATTTATTTTATTTTACTTTTTAAAGTTCACTGCTGCACCCCCAGCTCCTAGAAGAGAGCCCGGGACATGGTAGCAATGAGTTCTCTTGGTTCTCTTCACGAAATCAAGAAAAAAAGTCAGGTTTATTTAGCTATACTGGTTCCCACTGATCTCTCTCTCTTATTTCCTTTCTTGTCTAACTTAGTTTTAATTATAGAAAGAATGTGTGCACAAAGAAAAATTAAAATGATACATAAATGTATAGAATGCAAACAAAAAAAAATCGTGCTTCCCTCCCCACTGTTCCCTTAGCCCCACTCCCCAGAAGCTTCTATTTTCAAGATTTCCTGTTTTAAATTTTTATGATGGTTATTATAGAACCTGAAGTAATTTGCTTATGCCTTTGTTTCTTGATTTATCATTGTAGAATGTCTATTAATTTCCTGTTATGAAAATGAAGAATTTAGTGCACCTATAATGCCACTCATTTTGCCTAATCATTTTTTATTAGATATATTATTTTAGCTCTTTTTTTCTAGTAGAAAAACAGGTTTATTGAGTATGCTGCAAGGGAGCAGTGTGCATAGCAGCAATGAGGGAGCTGTCCACACTATTTTAGCTCTTCTTTAGTTCCTCTGTGGTATATTTTACAACTTCAAAAAAAAATACTAAAACCTTTATTTCTGGATTTATCAAATTCAGGCAGATCCTATTGACTCTCTGCTATGATAGATGTGGAAATTAGCATACTTTTCTTTCTTTTCTCATTCACCTCCCATTTCTGTATTTGATGTTTTTTTTAGTATTATCGAGGTTTATGATATTTACCTTCTGTTCTGTAACCATAATTATTTTTTCTGTGCTTTGACTGTAGACTTATTCTAAGAATAAAAATCATTTAACCTATTGCAATAATATAATTATTTCAATTCTATTCATTATTGAACCAATGATGATTGATCCTACAGAGAAGAATGTAATCTAATGTCATTAAAACTTTGAAACATAAAGAAAAAATCACTTAAACACCAGTATCTAGATATCCCCTGTTTTATTTTTGTCTTCCTTTCTTTCTAGGTCATTCTCTGGTTTTATGCCTTTTGGTATTTCATACCACTTTCTTTCCTGGAGTCCTTACTCTTTTTTTCTGGACGCTCTTTTTCTGAAAGCTGCTCAAATAATTTTTCATGTAGTGTGGACGTCAAGCAAATTTTATAAGTCCTTACAAGTCCAAAAATGTCTCTATTTGCCCCTCTACTTGATGGACAGTTTGGCTGAGTATAGAAGTCTAGGTTCAAAGTCTTTGCTTCTCAGAACTTGGAAGCAGGGCAGCCTTTACTGGCATGAGACCTATGACTGCAAGAGAGAATGTGGCACGAAATACAATATAGGCATTGGCAGCTCAGAATGACCTAGAAATAAAAGAAGTGAAAAAAAATAGGTGGCCCCATGCTTAGAAGGGCTCTGTGCTTGGTTTAATGCTCTGTTGTCATCATCTTGAAATACTTAATACTTTTTAAACAAGGGGCCCCATGCAGTTTATGAAGTTGGCCTCACTTGGAAGCCATCCAGGCACTAGCTTTGTCAGTAAGTCTGAAACAGGTAACATGCTGTCTCCTTCTGAAAACTTTTGATATATGTACACATATATTTTTATCATTAAAGTTCTGAATTTTCACCAAGATGTCCCTGGCTATGAGTGCTTATTACACTGTTCTTACCATTCAGTGGGCCCTTTCACTATGAAATCATTCATTTCACTTTTAATCTTAGATTTTTTTTTTTTTTTTTTAGTTGGAGTCTCACTCTGTTGCCCAGACGGGAGTGCAGTGGCCGCTCCCGGTCACTGCAGCCTTGACCCATTGGGCGCCGGCGATCCTTCCGCCTCAGCCTTCCAAATAGCTGGAACTACAGGCGTGCACTACCACACCCGGCTGGTTGTTGATTTATTGTAGAGATGAGGTCTCGTCAAGTTGCCCAGGCGGGTCTTGAACCCGCGGGCTCAGGCAATCCACTCACCTCAGCCTCCCAAAGCGCGGGATTACAGGCTGAGCCACTGAGCCTGGATGATATTTATTTTTTATAGAGTCAGAGTCTCACTATGTTATCCAGGCTGGTCTCAAACTCCTGGGCTCAAGCAATCTTTCCACCACCTCGGTCTCCCAAATTGTTGGGATTATAGGTGTGAGCCACTACTTTTGGCCAAGCTTAGGTATTTTCCCCCTATTCTTTCTTTGATGTTTTGTTCTCCTTTCCTATATAATTTCTTTGAAGAACTTTCTTTCTTTGAAGATGATATTGGACTTCCTTCATCTTTTATGTTTCAATTTTCTCTCATATCTTCTTCCTTCCCTTTTTGCATTATGTTCTGGAAAATGTCCTTGGTTCTATCTTCCAAATCACTAATTTGGTTTCTAGCTTTGTCCATTCAACTATTCACTTACAATTTTTTTCTTTGGCAGTCATATTGCTTTTAGGTTCCCCCAACTTTATGGCGAACTATGAAGGAGCTATGGAGGTTTTTTTCATAATAACTTGCTCTTGTTGCTTAAAATTTGCTCTCAAGTTTCTCTGTGGTTATTCATTAAAATTAATTTTAAAAAAACTACTTCTTTTATGTTCCTGGATCATACTTCTTCTGGGGTGAGTTGGTTCTTTTGGTGTTTTTCATGTTTGTCCTTTTTTATCCTGTTGATTTCCTCACATGCCTTTTTTGTACCTTCGTATTTATGCTATAAGGTTCTGTTTATGTGTACGCAGCTGGGTTGAGCTTTTGCTGCAGTTTACCAACATGGTTCTTCCTGGAATGGGAGTCCTGAGTATGGGTTTTAGGTAAGTGGGTGAGGAGTATTTACAGGCATTCTTCTAGTCTGGTATGTGGGTCATCAGCCAGTAGGTTGGGGAACTCCTCAATTATCAAAGTAAATTCTGGGAGAATAGAACCTTAGTGCCTTCTGGCCTTGTCTTTTACTCCTTCTTTGCCTCTCTTTCTCCTCATGTATTTGGTGTCTATTGTGGAGGTCTGGAGTTACCTTAAGATCTGCCGTCTTTCTCTTCTAGCTTTCAGTACCCTTAGGATCCCTCCTCATGCCCATTTTCTTTTCTTTTTTAGGAGACGAGATGTCACTATGTCGCCCAGGCTGGAGTACTGTGGAATGATCAAGTTGCCTATTTTCTTTAGAGAGCAGTTCTAGCTTTAGCCTGGATAAGTGGTTTTCAGTGTGGTCCCAGATCAGGAGCATTAGCATGACGTGGAACTCATTAGAAACGCAAATTCTCTGCCTTATCCCAGACTACTGAAACTCTTTCACCCTGTCCGCCCCCATTCTCCTCTTTCCATCTTCTAAGTATTGTGGTTGTGTGTGTGTGTGTGTGTGTGTGTGTGTGTTTGTGTGTGCGCGCAGTTGTTTAAACAATAGACAGAGTTTAAGTAAGTGGGTCTCACTAAGGAACCAACCATGTGCTGTGATTATTTCTTTTCTCTTACAACTTTAGCTTGTCCTAAAGCTGAAATTGACTTATTTTTAATTTGCTGCATCTTCTAAGTGCTTATTCATTAATTTTTCCCCAAATGCTCCTATATATGTGTCACACTCTCCTCAGTTGTTTTTCCTAATGTTAAAAACACCAGGTTGGGTGCAGTGGCTCATGCCTGTAATCCCAGCACTTTGGGAGGCCAAGGCAGGAGGATTACCTGAGCCTAGGAGTTTGAGACCAGCTTGGACAATACAGCAAGACCTCGTCTCTACAAAAAATCAAAATCAAAATCAATAAATATAAAAAGTCAATTTCCAGCAGTACATTTGTTTCATTCCTTTTTTTTTTTTTTGAGTTGGAGTCAGTCTCACTCTGTCGCCCAGGCTGGAGTGCAGTGCAGTGGCGCACTCACAGCCACCACAGCCTTGACCTGCTGGGCTCAAGTGATCCTTCCACTTCAGCCTTCCGAGTAGCTGGAACTACAGGTGTGCGCTACCTTGCCCAGCTACTTTTTGATTTATTGTAGAGACAAGGTCTTACTGAGTTGCCCAGGCTGGTCTCGAACCCCTGAGTTCAAGCAATCCTCTTGTCTTGGCCTCCCAAAGTGCTGGGATTGCAGACTTGAGACACCATGCCCAGCTTCATTCCTTTTTAATCCCTGGAGACCTTTGTCTTGGAGCCTTCTGTCCTCTCCAACCTGAGAGATACTCTAGGTGTCTGCTCAGCTCTGGTCCTGGGACTTCCCTTTACCATTCCCCTAATTTCATGAATCTTTGCAGGAAGTACTTCAGCAGCTCAGCATGAAATCATTCTTCCTGGAATTATACTTCTAATTCCTAGCCTTCTGTCCTAATCCCTGTGTGTAGGTCATTCTTTTGATATATATACAAGACAATGTAGACTAGTACCTGGTCTTAAAAAAAAAAGCTTCTTGAGGTATAATTGATTTACAGTAAACTGCATGTATTTAATGTATACAATTTAATGAGTTTGGACATATGCATATTCCCATGAAACCATCACCACAATTAAGGTAATAGACATATCCATCCCCCCAAAACATTCCTTGTGTCCCTTTGCCCTTGTGTCTCCTGGTCCAGGGAAGGTCATCCTGCCCCTAACCTCTGGCCCCATGATGAAAGCCCTCATACCTGCTCTCAGACTTCCTTGATGTCAACGAGCACCTTCGATTTTTGAGTTTATTGTCCTTTGGATTCCACATTACTGTGTTCTCCTCAGCATTTAGAGGAAAATTATAGACTGTGAAGTCACACAGACCTGGGGTCAAATCTCACCTGCTCCTCTTACCAGCAGTGTAGCCATAGGCAAGTTAAGTCTTATTTTGTACATTAGAGAGGAAAACACCACTTGCATTCAGGTTGTTGTAGAGATTAAATGAGACAATAAAGGGATATATTTGTGATACAATAAAAAGAAGAGATAGGACTCACTATTTAATAATTAAATATGTAGATTTATTAGGCCATAAATTGGCTATTCAAGGGTAAAAAAATTTATAGGACATATATGGAGATTTTAAAGACAAAGTACAATATCTGAATTATTACAAAAGTATTAGTGTCACAATTTTCAGGTCACAAAAGAATTATCTGTCATTTGGGTTTGAAAGAGATTCTTTGAATTTTAAAAAATATTTGTTTATTGATCATTAGGAGTAATTGCTGATTGCTATTAAACAGAATCAGGCAGGGATGAATCAACCCTGAAATAAGAATGAAAAAAATTATTAGGAACATATCCAGAATTTTCTATTACAGTATTTATCAACTTTTTCTTTATACCTGCAATAATACTAAACAAACTACCTTTGGTGATTAATAAATGTCTGTGATTGCTGATACAGTAGGAATTTTGCCATTGTCATTCAGTCGTCTTCAAAGATACACACCAAATCTTATCTATTGGTGAGTACTACCTTGATTATTTCATTTGCCTCTTATAATGCGAAAAATTAAGCACCTAACATTGAAAAAAGTCAACACACACACAAAAACTACTTGAGTTGGGAGTAAAACTTTCTTATGTTGCTTAGAAATTAAAATTTTCCATATTTTATAAATGGGGATGATGAACATGGAATTTCTTTCAATGTTTATCTGTCCTTTAGGTCTAAACATTCTTTGATTAGCCCAAGTCTGGACTAGGTGTTCTTCCTACCTGTCCCTGCAGTTGTGTTTTTCTCCACCACAATATTAGCATAGTATGTTGCAATTTTACATTTAACTGTTTATCTGTTGACAGAGATATGTCTTTTATTCATGCATGCTTAACAACATGTTAAATGTTTATAGTAGACAAACATGAATTATGGATGAGTAAGTTTTACTTTAAAACTTAACTTACCTCCCAGGATAATAACAGATACACACACACACACACACACACACACACACACACTCAGACATGCATAATTTTCCTGACTTAACCATTATTATTTTTTTTTTTGAGTTGGAGTCTCACTCTGTTGCCCAGACTGGAGTGCAGTGGCCGCTCCCGGCCACCGCAGCCTCGACCTGCTGGGCTCCAGCAATCCTTCCGCCTCAGCCTTCCAAGTAGCCGGAATTATAGGCATGTGCTACCACGCCCGGCTGATTTTTTGATTTATTGTAGAGATGAGGTCTCGCTGCCCGGGCAGGTCTTAAACCCGTGGGCTCAGGCAATCCACTCACCTCAGCCTCCCAAAGGTGCGGGATTACAGGCTGAGCCACTGAGCCTGGCTGACTTAACCATTATTAACCACATTCCTAGTTTACCCCTCTAGGAATGTCTTCCCAAGCTACACAGTGCGACAGAACTCAAAATGGGAAACCATGACTAGTTTCCCTGCATAACTATTTTTTAGTAACTGGGTTGACATTTGAAACAGTCTTTGTAGACAACATATACAACACTGTTTTGATAGACCAAGGTAATATATAGATTCAAAATATTTATGATTATGGGATAGCTCTAAGTTCTAGGTGCCTGACAAGTAAACCTTTACAAAAAAATTAAATTGACTTTATTTTTTAGAACAGGTTTACATTTACAAGAAAAATTAAGAAGACGGTACAGAGTTCCCATATGCAAATACCCAATTTTTCCTACTGGAAATATCTTAGTCTGATATAGGAGTTACAATTAATGAACTGGTACTGATACAGTAACCAAAACCCATAATTTATTCAGATTTCCTTCGATTTAACCTAATGTCCTTTTTCTATTACAGGATCCCAGCTAGGTTACCACATCACATTTAATTGTCATGTCTCCTTAGGCTCCTCTTAGCTGCACAATTTTTCAGACTTTTCTTGTTTTTCATGACTTTGACTGAGGAATACTGGTGAAGTACTTTGTTGAATGTCCCCCATAGGACTTTACCTGATGTTTTTCTCGTGGTTAGACAGAGAAAAATGTGGAAACTTTTATAAGGAGATATCAGTCTAACACAGTGATTTTCAATATTTTTCTGCTTCCACACTGTTCCTCACCATTCACTGCTGGGGAGTGCAGCACACTCCTGTGAATAGCATCTGTCATTAGAGTAAGGATAAAAAGATGGGGGTACAACCCTAGGGGGATTCAGGAGACTTTCCGGATGTGTATATACGTTAGTCTAGAAAAGTGCTCCTCCATCCCCATTTAGAACCAAATTTTACATTCTTTTTTTTTTTTTTGAGTTGGAGTCTCGCTCTGTTGCCCAGACTGGAGTGCAGTGGCCGCTCC